>NW_027330781.1:0-229432 GCF_022965805.1 Primulina eburnea
TTTTGCGTGCTATTCTTGAAAAGAACTTGGATTGACATTTCTATGGACTTTATTTTGGGGTTGCCTAGGACTAAGAAGGGGAGGGATTCTATTTTTGTTGTTGTGGATAGATTCTCTAAGATGGTGTAATAGCCGAGCCCGGTGTACGGTACGGTTTAAGCTTTACTTGTTATTTGGGTTATGATTTAGATGTTTATAGTTGTGTTTTGGGCTATAGTATTGTTGGTTAATGTTATCTTGAGGTATTAGATGTTGTTGATTGTTCGTTTCAGCATTTCGGATTGATTTTAGTTGATTTAATACTGTTCATTGCCGAAGCAAGAGTGCACCCGCGCTCTTAGGGGAGTGCCCCCGCGGTGTACTATTCATCATTTTGGTTTTGGAAGGCCGTGGCAGCACCGCACCCGCGGTAATTGTAGCACCGCACCCGCGGTGATCGTGCATGGGATTTTTGTTGGAATGCCGTGAGCTTAGCGCACCCGCGGTGCTTGTGTAACCGCACCCGCGGTGTAAGTATGGGCGAGATATTTAGTACCTTTTTGATTGAGTTGACTTCATTTCTACCTTATCTTATCTTCTTTTTCGAGATTTCCTCTCTAGTTCCAAGGGTTTTCATCCATTTCAATTGCTTCCTACCTTTGATTCTTGGAGTTATTTGGAATTCCGGCTTGAGATTGTCGTTCTCCGTGGTATAAGGAAGCTTAGGTAAGTTTTTGGTGCGATTCTATTAAGGTTTTGAGTTAAGGGTTGACTTGGGCTTGATGTTTGAGTTGGTTAATGTGGGGACCCGGACGCTAATCATCTTCTTAATCATCGTTGGGATTTAATTATCAGTTCTGATAAACAGGGTCTAAAAATTTTTCTTTTTAAAATGTAAATGCGGAAGGTAATGGAATCTAAACAATATACATCTCTGTATAAAAACTACAGTTCAGTAGAAAAGTACAATACTGTACAACCTAAGTCTAAGGTTCAATTACTAAATTCAAGTAATAAACCAAGTCTGCTACAAGTCCGGAATCACCACGCTAACTCGTCTTCTCTCATCGTCATCTCGACCCTGATCCAGCCCCACCTGTTGTCATGCACACATACAAAACAAGACAACAGCCGGATAACTCCGGTGAGAATAAGTCCCAGTATAAAACATGGTAAGCATGTATATAAATAATCTAAATCATAAAACATGCTATCATGAACATATTCGAAAGTAATAGATTTCATAATCTATGAAATCTACTCAAAATAAGCATGTAACTCAATTCAGATAACCATGCAATTCAAATCAAATCATATAAACATGCTATCAAATCAAATCATATAAACATGCTATCATACTGAAAGCAATAAACATGGGTTTTATAATCTATGAAACCACATCTATAAACGCATGCTGTTCTAGTCAAATCATGTCTAGACTCAACTCAACTATAACTCTAGGGATTCCGTGATGAATAAGACGTCAATGGCTGTTACCTACTCAACCAATCGTGGTAACTGTACGTCTTATTCCTAGACTTCGGCCATGGCTGTATCGTGGTGCTACAATAGGACAATGTCTGCTCCTATGTACGATACACCGAACGTCTAGAAGTCTGACAATGACTGTCAAGACTTTCCTATCTTAAATGCAATGAATAACAATCTGTAAACAAAGCATAATCATATTCATAACTGAATATCACAATTATCTTACATGCTTGAATACAATTCTATAATCAAAGCATAATCAGGTAACAATATAAACAATAATCTAGTATGTGATTTTATTGGGAAACTCAAATGAGATCTGATTTGAGTTGTATCTTCCCAGATATCACATGAATTATACCTTTGTTGTCCCTGTCTGACGAAGACGATGACCTGTATTCAACTCTGTCCATATCCAATCTGAAAAGACAATATCGAATACATAGTATCAATGAATAACTCAATTCACAATCTGTTTTGATCAATACTCAATTCAGTATACAATCTGATCAATGTCTGAACAAGACACCATCTGAGTCATATCCATAATATCACAATCTAATTGAAATCCTATCTGAATCTGATCACTATCAATTTTACTGATGTTTCGACGGCATAACAACACAATCTGAATAACCCCGTCAATATGAACATCACCAATATAATACTGGACTTCGAAATCAATAACAATACCAGTCATAATCTCAATAACAATACAATTCTGACCTCAAGAATATAAAAATCTCATACTGAATTGATATCGAAATCAATAACAATACCAGTCACTTCTATACTGTCTACTATAGCAGAAACATCATATCTGAATCACATGCAATTCTAGCAACATCATATTTTCAAAACATGTTTAAACGTAACAAAACTTACGTCCAGTTGTAGCCTGCGTTGATATGAACACAGTACCGAAGTCGGATTTCAATTTGGATAAACGGTTTCTTTGTAAATTGAATTCTAACCTCAAGAATATAAAATCTCTCCCCTAAACTCTCGACTTTCAGGCTGAAAGAATGGAGGAGAATCGAGGTTTACGCACATCTATATATATCCATCTCGTGCATGCAAAGCAAGTGGCGTTGTGCATGTTCTGCACGTTGCGCGCATATGCGCCAACAATGTCGCGCATATGCGCCGGTAGCTCACACCAGCATTTTGCCAACTCGCGCATATGCGCCATTTATGTCGCGCATATGCGCCAATCATTCTGCCTAACCCGCGCATATGCGCCATTTAAGTCGCGCATATGCGCCAATCCTTCTGGACCTTCCGCGCATATGCGCCACTAATCTCGCGCATATGCGCCAAGGCTTCTGGAGGTGTCGCGCATATGCGCGCATGTCTTCGCGCATGTGCGCCAACCTTACTGTGATTCTCGCGCATGTGCGCCACTCTTGATCGCGCATGTGCGCCAACACATAAATTTGCACACACAATTTACACCTTTCTTATGTGTTCTAGTCCGATCCGTTCCATCTATCATTATCTCAATTACTTCAAAAATCATTCCAGATTAATTATCAATTACGGTAATCATACTCAATTCATTTCAAATTACGGTAATTAAATTCTCGGGCATTACATTTCTCCCCCTCTTAGATTTGAGTTCGTCCTCGAACTCGCAAGTAATCAATTTAGATATATCAAGAGAAAGGCATAACAGAGTTTAAATCAAACTCAGATCTCTAATTCCAGTCTGGAATAAGAAGTATCTAAGTATAATATCATATTACTTCTCTAATTCTTTCTGCTAGAATCAATCTCGTATTACTGGCTATACAACATCCGTATATACCAATCTATAGCTTATGACATATCCGTACCATCTGTTGTTATCAAAGACATCTACAGTCTTTAGCTTCAATTATCACTCGTCATCATCTGACGTTGGTTTCTTGAATCTGTTCATTCTGAACTATCTGGATAACTAGTGCTAATATCCAGCACTATAGTTCGACCAATATCTGTCGATATCTGATTACTACACCCTGACTATCTATCAATCTCTCTGACTACCTGCTAATCTGTAATAAATCTGCACAATAGAGCTTATGATATAGTCTATCACAAGTACCACTCCATCAAAATCACAATCTGATATCATCTAATTCAATATTCTAATCCATCTGATTATTTCTTTGACATCGATCTATGTCATCTAGTTCTGTTTGTACGTAATCTGGTACAAACTGATAGATATAGATTGAGAAATCTGTCAATCATAATCATATCATATCAAAATTTAAAGAAAATGGCTGTAATGTCATTATGAACACCATAGAAATGTACTCCCATTTCTATTCAGAAATATACATATTCTGTAACCAATCTTCTGATTTCTATCTTTCTATCTTCTTCTGTTAGCAACTCAGACTTATCAGTACAATTTCTGCCAACATATCTGCACAATTTCTGCCATAACTGATCTAATCTGTTTATATCACAATCTATCTGTTCGAATATCATACATTCTCAGTCATAAACATGATAACTGAAGTCACTACAACGCATTTCTGACATTATCTGTGATTTCAACTTCGAACTACTGATATAAACAAATCAGTTAATAACATAATTTAAAAAGAAAATACCTACCTGGTATTCGGCTCTGACTGTCGATATCAAGTTCTACTGTACAATTCTGACACATTCTGATATCATAACACAATCAGTCTATTACAAAACACAAAAACACATATCAGTTTCTCTGACCGATACTCTGCTCTGATTATCGGAATACTGTTCTGACCACTCTGATCACGTTTCTGAACTGCTGGAATTCTCGAATTCATTTCTGATACAAGCTGAACTGTAATACTCTCAACGGTTCATAAAATCTGCATCAATACTGATTCAGAATAACAATAATCTATACTAATCTAGTAAATATATAGGATTGTAAGTTCTAACAATACTATCGATTCTGACAGATCAATTAGATCTTCATGCCATTCTGATCAACTGCTATATATCATCTGCAAATATAATATGCTCCCCAAACAATACAATCTGTATAAAATACTGATCTAGAAGCAATCATTCTCAAGCAGTTCAAAACACAATTATATCAGATACTCTGTTAACTCCTATAATATCAATATCTGACAATTCTGACATTTCTGACTTTCTGATCTTTCTGATATCGGTATCTGATCAGTCACTGATCACAATATCAACTGTCTCAAAATCAATCAGTATACTAACATCAGATATCATCTATTCTGAATACAATCTGTTTCAAACAGAATTCTTACTGAATAATTTTTGTATACAAGAATCATAATTCTCAGAATATTTAATATGATCTTTCAAATATTCTTTCAATTCATTTTGTATCATTCTGTATAGTCCATACTATTCTGTACTAAATCTACTATACAAACAATACCTGATCTCAATTCAATTTCTGAAGTCTATCTGTCTGATATAAGGCAAATCTAACATCTTATCTAGGCAAACATCAGCCAACTCATACATCATTGACATATCTGTCAATGATAGGCTCGATTTCAGTAGGTCTACTGAATACATAGGGATGCAATCTGCTCCTTTCTGTATTAATCGAGTCATATTCAATACAGATATCAAAAGAATTCTAAATCTGGAATCCTTATCGTGGTATCTCCACTGATCAGTCCTCTCTGATCTGACGCTTACCATTCCTGGAAAACTTCTACAATATGTCTGTACTTGTTCAGCATATACATATCAACAATGCGTCCAAATCAGGAACCACAAGTACATCATAATCTATCTCTATTTCATTCTCATCCTACTGTAGTATATAATATATACAGAAATCTCTAATATCCACATTTCCTCAACAAGCAAGGACATCAATACTACAGTACATACAAACCCAACAGGGACAGCATATCCCCATGCAATTCAGTCTAAGATATTCTTAACAAATGCCTTAGTATATATCAATACATATGCAATAGAATCATAAAGAGTAGTACCTGTTGTGAATTCTTGATCGGTGTTTTAAATTGAACTCTGTTCCTTACAATCTTCGGGAACGCTTCTGGGGACAAACTTTAGCAAAGTGTCCCGGCTGTCCACAAATATTACATCTACCAGTCACTCCCTGGCATTGCTCGGTGGAATGTCTCCCTCCGCAACTCCTGCAATACACTCCAGTATATCTCGGACTAGAACTACTGGAACTCGAGGAATCACCCCCTAACTTCTTGAAGGGCTTCTTGCGTGCTTTCAGCAAATCTTGCTTCCCACTCGTGCTGCCACGCTCAATTCGAAGAGGGGATTGCTGTGTCTGAAGTGGCTTCACACACAACCTTGTCAATTGTCTAATCAGACTCATCTCCGCTCTCTTTGCTCTACTCAAGATATCAGCAAAATGATAAGGTCGTTGCAAATTCATAAATGCAACTACCTCCGAATTCAACCCTCTGATGAACTGATTCACTACAGCTTCATCATTCCCAGCTAAATGAGGAGCAAAATGCAGTAGAGTAGAGAATTTAGCAATATATTGGTCAATATTCAGCTGCCCTTGGCTCAAATTCTCAAACTCTGCTTTCTTGTCCTCTCGGTACGAGACTGAGAAAAATCGTCGATAAAATTCAGTTCTGAATATTTCCCACGAAATCACTGTACCTCTCTGTGCCCACATTCTTGTACTGGTAATCCACCAACTCCTGGCGGCTTCTCGTAGCTGGTAAGGCACCATTTTAACTCTCTGTTCATCTGTACAATCAAGTAAATCAAACAAGATTTCTATATCATCTAACCAGTTCTGACAATCTTCAGATGTCTCGGTACCACTCAAAACCGGCGGCTGTAATAACTCAAATTCTTTCATCTTTTCTTCTAACTGAGTTTCTGATACATCTCTCTGCTCAGACGAAGTACTGCCCTTTTCTGAAATTCTTCGAGGCGGTATATCTGAATATCAAACAGATTAGTACACAATCTATACAATCTGTCTCAGCCCTCCTCTGATCATATACCTCTGATCCAGACTCGGTTCTGATCCAGGCTTAGTACTTACATGCTGCAATCAACTCGGATAACAAGCAACATGTAATAGGGAAAGCAATAAATCATGCTAGCACACACAATGTAGTCAACATTGAAATAAATTTCATGCTAGCAATCACATGCAAGGAAAGAAAATTCAATCTACCCCGCTCATCCTCTTCTATCTCAGTCTAACTCAATCTAAAAGATCTATCAGTTCTGACTATCTCAATCTAAAGGATCTATGGCTCTGATACCACCTGTTGTGGGGACCCGGACGCTAATCATCTTCTTAATCATCGTTGGGATTTAATTATCAGTTCTGATAAACAGGGTCTAAAAATTTTTCTTTTTAAAATGTAAATGCGGAAGGTAATGGAATCTAAACAATATACATCTCTGTATAAAAACTACAGTTCAGTAGAAAAGTACAATACTGTACAACCTAAGTCTAAGGTTCAATTACTAAATTCAAGTAATAAACCAAGTCTGCTACAAGTCCGGAATCACCACGCTAACTCGTCTTCTCTCATCGTCATCTCGACCCTGATCCAGCCCCACCTGTTGTCATGCACACATACAAAACAAGACAACAGCCGGATAACTCCGGTGAGAATAAGTCCCAGTATAAAACATGGTAAGCATGTATATAAATAATCTAAATCATAAAACATGCTATCATGAACATATTCGAAAGTAATAGATTTCATAATCTATGAAATCTACTCAAAATAAGCATGTAACTCAATTCAGATAACCATGCAATTCAAATCAAATCATATAAACATGCTATCAAATCAAATCATATAAACATGCTATCATACTGAAAGCAATAAACATGGGTTTTATAATCTATGAAACCACATCTATAAATGCATGCTGTTCTAGTCAAATCATGTCTAGACTCGACTCAAATATAACTCTAGGGATCCCGTGATGAATAAGACGTCAATGGCTGTTACCTACTCAACCAATCGTGGTAACTGTACGTCTTATTCCTAGACTTCGGCCATGGCTGTATCATGGTGCTACAATAGGACAATGTCTGCTCCTATGTACGATACACCGAACGTCTAGAAGTCTGACAATGACTGTCAAGACTTTCCTATCTTAAATGCAATGAATAACAATCTGTAAACAAAGCATAATTATATTCATAACTGAATATCACAATTATCTTACATGCTTGAATACAATTCTATAATCAAAGCATAATCAGGTAACAATATAAACAATAATCTAGTATGTGATTTTATTGGGAAACTCAAATGAGATCTGATTTGAGTTGTATCTTCCCAGATATCACATGAATTATACCTTTGTTGTCCCTGTCTGACGAAGACGATGACCTGTATTCAACTCTGTCCATATCCAATCTGAAAAGACAATATCGAATACATAGTATCAATGAATAACTCAATTCACAATCTGTTTTGATCAATACTCAATTCAGTATACAATCTGATCAATGTCTGAACAAGACACCATCTGAGTCATATCCATAATATCACAATCTAATTGAAATCCTATCTGAATCTGATCACTATCAATTTTACTGATGTTTCGACGGCATAACAACACAATCTGAATAACCCCGTCAATCTGAACATCACCAATATAATACTGGACTTCGAAATCAATAACAATACCAGTCATAATCTCAATAACAATACAATTCTGATATGAAATCTCAGTCAAATCGACTCCAAAAATCATAACAAATACATAAATAATCTGTTCTTCAGTCTGCCTTCACTTCTATACTGTCTACTATAGCAGAAACATCATATCTGAATCACATGCAATTCTAGCAACATCATATTTTCAAAACATGTTTAAACGTAACAAAACTTACGTCCAGTTGTAGCCTGCGTTGATATGAACACAGTACCGAAGTCGGATTTCAATTTGGATAAACGGTTTCTTTGTAAATTGAATTCTAACCTCAAGAATATAAAATCTCTCCCCTAAACTCTCGACTTTCAGGCTGAAAGAATGGAGGAGAATCGAGGTTTACGCACATCTATATATATCCATCTCGTGCATGCAAAGCAAGTGGCGTTGTGCATGTTCTGCACGTTGCGCGCATATGCGCCAACAATGTCGCGCATATGCGCCGGTAGCTCACACCAGCATTTTGCCAACTCGCGCATATGCGCCATTTATGTCGCGCATATGCGCCAATCATTCTGCCTAACCCGCGCATATGCGCCATTTAAGTCGCGCATATGCGCCAATCCGTCTGGACCTTCCGCGCATATGCGCCACTAATCTCGCGCATATGCGCCAAGGCTTCTGGAGGTGTCGCGCATATGCGCGCATGTCTTCGCGCATGTGCGCCAACCTTACTGTGATTCTCGCGCATGTGCGCCACTCTTGATCGCGCATGTGCGCCAACACATAAATTTGCACACACAATTTACACCTTTCTTATGTGTTCTAGTCCGATCCGTTCCATCTATCATTATCTCAATTACTTCAAAAATCATTCCAGATTAATTATCAATTACGGTAATCATACTCAATTCATTTCAAATTACGGTAATTAAATTCTCGGGCATTACAGTTAATGGATTATTTGACTTGTATTTGTGGATATAGAGTTGATTTTTGGTGTTGTTTATGGATTATTGTTGTAGGTGGTGTACCAAGAGCTAAGTTTGAGGTGTTCTATTGGTTTGTAAGTGGAATTTCATCCTTTTTGCTCACATGATATTATATGTATTGTGTTTTAAAGGTTTCAAAGTGTTATTCCCTTCCATTGATTCATTGTTACGTATTGATTTCATTGATTATCTATTGGAGGCATTGTATGTCTCACTATTGTTAAAAAGGGAATACAAAAGATAGAGATTGCGAAACGACGGCTTTAAATGCTATTCAGAGTTCAAATGTTTTTATTGGATTGATTAATCATAGTCAGAGCATTGCATGCAATTAGATGATCATCGACCATAGGCTTTTATTCCCTCACAGTTATCGATTTATATCGATGGGATATTTGCAACCACAGACAGAGATACTATTGATATCAATCCAACCATAGAAAAGAGAAATACCATCGTATTGCTATCTATTGCTATGTTATTGCTACAGTTATTGCTACAGTATTCATGTTTCAGAGTTGATGGTATTTATGATTTCAAAGTCATGTTTTACTGAGTATACTATGTATCATTGCTATGTAGAGTTCCACTTGCTGAGATTTATTCTCATTTCAGTTTATTCATGTGATGCAGATCAGAGTGGAGGCCCTGGATGTTGACTGTGGATAGGGGTCATATGCATGCACCGTTGGGAGGAAGATTTTGACATGATCATAAGAATGATATTTTGTATTTTGTTATGTCATTTAAATGATCATGTATTGCTATTTTGTAAACATTTTTATGAAATGTATTTTTGAAACTCCTTCCATATTTTAAAAGAAAACTTTATTTCCGCTGTATTGTATTTTTATTGTTACGGGTCAGGGTGTCACATTTAGTGGTATCAGAGCGGTGTTCTTCGGACCAATGCATATGACTTCGTCTACTTTCAACTGTCCGGGTATGTTTTCTTGCATCTATCCATTGTTATATATTGATTGGTGTCTTGTGAGCAATTGTAGAGTATGCCTCCTAAGCGTAACGCGGCAGAGGGTGAGGATAGTTCTTCCTCGAGAGTTGTCGACGAGTTCGGCAAGTTGCTTAAGGAGCAGGCTAAGGTGCATAGTGATCAGATTCAGCAGTTGCTCTGATTGCAAGGAGCAGGACAGGGTCGAGGCCAAGTGAGAGGTCAGGTTGGTCAGGCTGTTGGCACTGATGCCGTCTTTTCTGCTTTCAAGAGAATGGATCCACCGGAATTCGCAGGTAGCACCGATCCTCTAGTTGCTGTCGAGTGGGTCAAGGCGCTTGAAGCTATCTTCGATCATCTCCAGTACGAGGACAAAGACAGGATCAGTTGTGCTGTTTTCATGTTGGTTAAGGCTGCCCGCATTTGTTGGAATGCGACGAAGGTCAGTGTTACTGTTGCGACACTGAAGTGGTCTGAGTTTACGGACTTGTTCTACGACAAGTATTTCCCCGATGCACTTCGAGCGAGGAAGGTTACGGAGTTCTTGGAGCTTCGTCAGGGGAGCTTAGATGTTGGTGAGTACATTCTGAAGTTTGAGGAGGGTTGCTTGTTTGCTCCGTACATTGCTTCCAATGACAAGGACAAAGGCGCTCATTTCATTCGAGGCCTTAGAGCTGAGATTCGCCGTGATATCAACATGTCCAAGGCCGTGACTTTCAAGGAGATCGTGTCCAAAGCGTTGTTGGCCGAGCAGGATGAGAAGGATATCGCCAGGGAGAGGCAGGAGAGGCATCAAGCTGTTGCTCAGAGAGGCCAGGGTTCGAATCAGAGGGGCAGGGATCGTTTCAAGGGCAAGGGCAAGATGGAGTCGAGTCCTAGACCATCGCCAGTTCCAGTTGTTCCATTTGATCCCGAGAAGCCTTTGTGTCAGAAGTGTGGCAAGCATCATCGAGGAGAGTGCAGACTTGGCACTCATACTTGTTATCGTTGTGGCACGGCAGGCCACGTTGCCAGAAATTGTCCACAAGGAGCTAGCCAAGGGAAGGTGCAGGGTCGTATCTTTTCGATGACCAAGGAAGGTATTAATCATGATTCTTCATTGATCTCTAGTACTATTTTGATTTCAGGCAGAGTAGCTACTACTTTGATTGATACTGGTGCTACTCATTCTTTTATGTCTGATTTGTTTTTGAGATCGTTGGGCATAGTTCCTTCTGTTCTTCCCCTCCAGCTTAGTGTTGTTTTGCCTTCGGGAGATGTCTTGTGCCCGACATCGATTGTCTTTGCGTGTCCTGTTCGTATTGAGGAGCGAGTTGTCTTCGCTGATTTGATTGTTATCCCTATGGTTGCCTTCGATGTTATTCTTGGCATGGATTGGCTTTCGACTTACCGTGCAGTTATCGATTGTGTTGCTAAGAAGGTGACTTTTGCAGATGATGGCCAGGGAGGAGTTCTCGCCAGCTCAGGTACTTCGCTGGTCCTTCCTTTTATTTCTTGTCTTGAGGCTGAGAGATTGCTGTGTAGAGGTTGCGATGGGTTTCTTGCTTCTATTGTGGATGTTGATAGACTGATTAAGTTGAATTTAGATGATATCGATGTTGTGAGGGAGTTTGCTGATGTGTTTGAGGATGATGTTCCGGGTTTGCCGCCGGACAGAGATGTTGAGTTCGTTATCGATTTAGCTCCAGGTACGGTTCCTATCTCTAAGGCTCCGTACAGGATGGCCCCTACTGAGATGAAGGAGTTGAAGACTCAGTTGCAGGATCTTTTAGACAAGGGTTTTATTCGTCCGAGTTCTTCGCCTTGGGGAGCTCCGGTTCTGTTTGTCAAGAAGAAGGATGGATCTTTGCGGCTGTGTATCGACTACAGGGAGCTTAACAAAGTGACTGTCAAAAACAAGTATCCGTTGCCACGGATAGATGATTTGTTTTATCAGCTCCATGGTGCCACTGTGTTTTCGAAGATTGATCTTCGGTCTGGCTACTATCAGTTGAAGGTTAGGGAGTCTGATGTCCCTAAGACGGCTTTCAGGACTAGGTATGGTCATTTTGAGTTTCTTGTGATGTCGTTTGGTTTGACCAATGCCCCTTCAGTCTTTATGGATTTGATGAACCGTGTGTTCAAGGCGTTCTTGGATAGCTTCGTCATTGTCTTTATCGACGATATTCTTATCTATTCCAAGACCAGAGAGCTTCATGCAGAGCATCTCAGAGTTGTGCTTCAGTTGTTGCGAGAGAAGAGGTTGTTTGCCAAGTTGAAGAAGTGTGAGTTTTGGCTGGATCAGATTTCTTTTCTAGGCCATGTTGTTTCGAGGGATGGCATTGCTGTTGATCCATTGAAGATTGAGGCGATTCAGAATTGGCCTATTCCTACTTCTGTCTCTGAGGTACGCAGTTTCCTTGGTTTGGCGGGTTATTATCGTCGTTTCATTTCAGATTTTTCCAAGATTGCCCTGCCATTGTCCAATCTGACGAGGAAGACTATGAAGTTCGAGTGGTCCATCGATTGCCAGAGTGCATTCCAGGAGTTGAAGGATAGATTGACGACAGCTCCTGTTCTTTCATTGCCCAGTGGTTCTGAGGATTTTGTTGTCTATACCGATGTGTCGAAGAGAGGCCTTGGTGCAGTTCTGATGCAGCGAGGTAAGGTTATTGCCTATGCTTCTCGCCAGTTGAAGGATTACGAGAAGAATTATCCGACGCATGATTTGGAGCTAGCAGCTGTGGTTTTCGCCCTGAAGATTTGGAGACATTATCTGTATGGCGAAAAGTGTGAGATTTTCACAGACCACAAGAGTTTGAAGTATCTGTTTTCGCAGAAAGAGCTCAACATGCGGCAGAGGAGGTGGTTAGAGCTTGTCAAGGATTATGATGTGACTATCAGTTATCACCCAGGGAAGGCGAACGTTGTGGCTGATGCTTTGAGCCGTAAGTCGAGTGCTTCATTGAGTTCTTTAATTCAGAGGCCATTGTTGATGGATTTGCATCGAGAAGAGATAGATCTGGTGATTCCAGGTACCATTGCTCGTCTTTCAGCGTTGGTTATTCGATCTACTTTGACGGAAAGGATCCGTAGAGAGCAGTCGACCGATGTTTAGTTGACAGAGTTGAGAGCTAGAGCAGAGGAGAGAGGGAACTCAGAGTTTGGTTTGAATGGTGATGGATTGGTGACTTTCAGAGGCCGTATTTGTGTTCCTTCAGGCGATGATATTCGGCGAGATGTGTTGACAGAGGCTCATACCGCACCTTATTCGATTCATCCAGGCAGTACGAAGATGTATCAGGATCTTCGTCGGCTCTACTGGTGGCCAGGTATGAAGAAAGATATTGCTTTGTTCATTTCTCAGTGCCTTACTTGTCAGCAGGTGAAGATTGAGCACCAGAGACCTGCTGGGACATTGCTATCTTTGCCGATTCCTCAGTGGAAGTGGGAGCATATTACGATGGATTTCGTGACTGGTCTTCCCAGAGTGCAGAAAGGTTATAATTCCATTTGGGTCATTGTTGATCGATTGACCAAGTCAGCGCACTTTCTCCCAGTCAAGACGACGTACTCCATGAATCAGTACGCCGAGGACTACATTGCAGAGATTGTTAGACTTCATGGTGTGCCTGTGTCGATTGTGTCTGATCGTGACCCCAGATTTACCTCCGAGTTTTGGAAGAGTTTGCACAGAGCTATGGGTTCGCGGTTAGCTTTCAGTACAGCTTATCATCAGTCAGAGAGAGTCATTCAGATTCTTGAGGATATGCTCAGAGCTTGTACTATTGACTATTCTGGTAGCTGGGATTCTAAATTGCCACTTGTGGAGTTCACGTACAACAATAGCTACCAGGCGTCGATTGGGATGGCACCGTATGAGGCACTTTATGGCAGGAAGTGCAGATCGCCTTTGTTTTGGGATGAGGTTGGTGAGAGGAAGATGTTGGGTCCCGAGTTGGTCCAGCAGACTGCCGATGTTGTTGCAGTGATCAGAGAGAGGATGAAGACTGCTCAGTCCAGACAGAAGAGCTATGCAGATGTTCGCCGCAGACCTTTGCAGTTCGAGGTTGGCGATCATGTATTTTTGAAGATAGCACCTTTCAAGGGTGTGATGCGATTTGGTAAGAAGGGTAAGCTGAGTCCGAGGTTTATTGGCCCTTTTGAGATCTTGGACAGAGTTGGTGACCGAGCCTACAGATTAGCCCTACCGCCCGATCTTGACAGAGTTCATAATGTGTTTCACGTATCGATGCTCAGGAAGTATATTGCAGATCCTTCCCATGTTCTTCGCCACGAGCCATTGGACTTGACGCCGAATTTGACGTACCAAGAGATTCCGATTCAGATTTTGGATCGCTCAGTTAGAGTATTGAGGAACAAAGAGATCGGCATCGTTAAAGTCCTTTGGAGGAACCATTTGATAGAGGAGGCTACGTGGGAACCAGAGGATGAGATGAGAGAGAAGTAACCTGAGTTGTTCGTGCAGTGACGTCAATTTCGCGGACGAAATTCCTCTAAGGAGGGGAGATTGTAATAGCCAAGCCCGGTGTATGGTACGGTTTAAGCTTTACTTGTTATTTGGGTTATGATTTAGATGTTTAGAGTTGTGTTTTGGGCTATAGTATTGTTGGTTAATGTTATCTTGAGGTATTAGATGTTGTTGATTGTTCGTTTCAGTATTTCGGATTGATTTTAGTTGATTTAGTACTGTTCATTGCCGAAGCAAGAGTGCACCCGCGCTCTTAGGGGAGTGCCCCCGCAGTGTACTATTCATCATTTTGGTTTTGGAAGGCCGTGGCAGCACCGCACCCGCGGTGAGACCGCACCCGCGGTAATTGTAGCACCGCACCCGCGGTGATCGTGCATGGGATTTTTGTTGGAATGCCGTAAGCTTAGCGCACCCGCGGTGCTTGTGTAACCGCACCCGCGGTGTAAGTATGGGCGAGATATTTAGTACCTTTTTGATTGAGTTGACTTCATTTCTACCTTATCTTATCTTCTTTTTCGAGATTTCCTCTCTAGTTCCAAGGGTTTTCATCCATTTCAATTGCTTCCTACCTTTGATTCTTGGAGTTATTTGGAATTCCGGCTTGAGATTGTCGTTCTCCGTGGTATAAGGAAGCTTAGGTAAGTTTTTGGTGCGATTCTATTAAGGTTTTGAGTTAAGGGTTGACTTGGGCTTGATGTTTGAGTTGGTTAATTGATTATTTGACTTGTATTTGTGGATATAGAGTTGATTTTTGGTGTTGTTTATGGATTATTGTTGTAGGTGGTGTACCAAGAGCTAAGTTTGAGGTGTTCTATTGGTTTGTAAGTGGAATTTCATCCTTTTTGCTCACATGATATTATATGTATTGTGTTTTAAAGGTTTCAAAGTGGTATTCCCTTCCATTGATTCATTGTTACGTATTGATTTCATTGATTATCTATTGGAGGCATTGTATGTCTCACTATTGTTAAAAAGGGAATACAAAAGATAGAGATTGCGAAACGACGGCTTTAAATGCTATTCAGAGTTCAAATGTTTTTATTGGATTGATTAATCATAGTCAGAGCATTGCATGCAATTAGATGATCATCGACCATAGGCTTTTATCCCCTCACAGTTATCGATTTATATCGATGGGATATTTGCAACCACAGACAGAGATACTATTGATATCAATCCAACCATAGAAAAGAGAAATATCATCGTATTGCTATCTATTGCTATGTTATTGCTACAGTTATTGCTACAGTATTCATGTTTCAGAGTTGATGGTATTTATGATTTCAAAGTCATGTTTTACAGAGTATACTATGTATCATTTCTATGTAGAGTTCCACTTGCTGAGATTTATTCTCATTTCAGTTTATTCATGTGATGTAGATCAGAGTGGAGGCCCTGGACGTTGACTGTGGATAGGGGTCATATGCATGCACCGTTGGGAGGAAGATTTTGACATGATCATAAGAATGATATTTTGTATTTTGTTATGTCATTTAAATGATCATGTATTGCTATTTTGTAAACATTTTTATGAAATGTATTTTTGAAACTCCTTCCATATTTTAAAAGAAAACTTTATTTCCGCTGTATTGTATTTTTATTGTTACGGGTCAGGGTGTCACAGATGGCACATTTTATAGCTTGTCATAAAACCGATGATGCTTCAAAAATGGCGGATTTGTTCTTTAGAGAAGTCGCTAGGTTGCATGACATGCCTAGGACTATTTTTTCTCGTTGCGATATTAAATTCTTGAGTTACTTTTGGAAAAATTTATGTGCTAAGCTTGGCAAAAAATTGTTGTTTTCTACTACTTGTCATCCTCAAAAGGATGGATAAACTGAAGTTGTGGGGACCCGGGCTCTAACTCATTTCCCTGGGATTAAATGGATCTTTATTATGAAAAGTGGGTCAAATTTTTGCTTTTAACATTACATCAAATGTTAATAAAACTAAGCACAATAGATACTTCTACTTTATTTCATCAAATGTACATACAAGTCTTGTTATTATACATTCGTACAAACTAGTGTTTAAAACAAACTACTATCTACAAGTAGTACAAAGCTAGTAAAACCACTAGTCCTCTGCTGCGCCCGAAGTCACGACGCTATCACGATCTCATCTCTGTCTCGACTCAGATCCTGCCCCACCTGTTGTTATGCACATATACAGACATAACAACAGCCGGAAACTCCGGTGAGAACAAATCCCAGTATAAACATGTATACATGCAGATAATCAATCTAAAACATGAAACATGCTATGATGAATGACATCCATAAAATCATGCAATACTAATCAAACCATGTCTGGACTCGAGTCGACTATAACTCTAGGGATCCCGGTGTGTATAAGACGATCTATCACCTACCCTCCCAATCGGGGTGACTGTACGTCTTATTCCTAGACTTCGGCCTGAACTGTATCCACATCTACAATAGGAGACTGATCTTCCCCTAAGCTGTGATATCACCGAACGTCTAGAAGTTGGATTGTTCTGTCAAGACTCTCTATCTTAAATGCAATGAATAACAATCTGTAACAAAGCATAATCATCTCAAAAGATTTGATTACAAGTCTATAAACAAATCACAATCATATCACAAGATAAACAATAAATCTAGTATGTGATTTTGATTGGGAAACTCAAATGGGATCTCATTTGAGTTTTATTACCCCAAACAAAACATGCATTATACCTTCGTTGTCGTATAATCGTTGTCGTAGTCGAAGTCTCGATCTTGAGATTACCAATATAAATCTGAAATGGTATAATCAATGTGCATTCTATCAACTTATACTCCATTCAACATATTTATGAGTTGATAATCAATCCCAGTACAAATCGACAGTACAACGGCACAATCTTGCAATACCGATTAACTCACATATCAATATGCAATAATAATAACTCATACTCTTCATCATACACATATATCGATTCTGATATTTGCATATTCCCCATTCTATTCCTGTTGAAAATCATAACTATAGCACAACATATCCGTTTTTCGATTCGTTTACAATTCTACGATCCTCATAACATGGGAACACATATCTCAAATAGAATAACAGTTTCTCCAACATGTAGATTTCGAAACATGATGTAATTGAACCATACTTACATCCTCTTGTAGCCCTTGAAGCAAGGAACAAGAATCTCTATTCGGTATAAAAATCGGATGGCTAAATCTTAAGAAATCTTACCTCAAACCTTGAAGAAACTTGAGGAATTCTTGGTGATGCTCTCGGTTATCATCTGCTGAAGGAGAAAATGGCTGAGTCATGCATCAAATATATATATATATATATATGCCATGTGTCACAACAAGAAGAGATGGTGGATTTCTCGCATGCAGCACCGCGGGTGCGCTCATGTCTAGACCGCGGGTGCGCTCATGCTTCGGCATGGTTTTTATTTTTCAAAAAATGACGACCGCGGGTGCGGTCTTATTCTTACCGCTGGTGCGGTCACACCACCGTGGGTGCGGTCTTCTCGCACCGCGTGTGCGGTCTTGCTTCGAATAGAATTTGCCAACTTTCTGTCCATGCACCACGGGTGCGGTCTAGGTTGCACCGCGGGTGCGGTGTGGCTTCGGCTTTTCTTGCAAAAATCCACAATTGAATGACCGCGGGGGCACTCATGTTCTGGGTGCGGGTGCGGTCTTGCAAAACCCTAATTCTCATGTCTTTTCTCCTCTCCTTACACATCATGCATTCTCATATCTTCCGAGTCTCATATTAATGAATACTAATAAATCTCGGACCTTACAGAAGTTGTCAACAGAACTTTGGAACACTTTTGCGTGCTATTCTTAAAAAGAACTTGGATACATGAGAAGTATCTGGCATATATCCATGCAGCATTGATACATGAAAAACGTCAAGTATCCCAGATAAAGAAGGAGGAAGAGCAAGTCGATACGCTCGATCGCCAATCTTCTCAAGAATTTCGTAAGGACCGATGTATCTAGGAGATAATTTCCCGCGTTTTCCAAATCTGACAACGCCTCTAAAAGGGGAAATTTTCAAGAATACTCTATCTCCTTGTTCAAATACTAATGGTCTACGTCTAATGTTGGCGTATTTCGCTTGTCTATCCTGTGCCGTCTTCATTCTCTTCTGAATAATTTTCACTTTCTCAATCATCTCGCGTATCATATCAGGCCCAAGTTCTGGTACCTCAGATACATCATCCCAGCTACAACGGAGATCTGCACTTCTTACCATATAAAGCTTCAAACGGTGCCATCTCGATGCTCGTCTGATAGCTGTTATTGTAAGAGAATTCGCAAAGAGGTAGGGAATCTTGCCAACTAGTGCCAAAATCTAGCACTACGGCTCTCAACATGTCCTCTAAAGTCTGGATAGTCCGCTCTGACTGTCCATCTGTCTGAGGATGATAAGCAGTGATCAGGTGTAAAGTCGTACCTAAAGCCTGTTGTAAACTGTGCCAGAAGTGTGAAGTGAATCGGGGATCACGATCTGATACGATAGACTTCGGCACACCATGTAATCTGACTACCTCTCTAACATACAACTCTGCCATCTGATCATGACGATATGTCGTTCGGTATGGGATAAACAAGCAGATTTGGTCAGTCGATCAATGATGACCCAAATCGCATCACAGCCCCGGGAAGATCGAGGTAACTTCGTCACGAAATCCATGGAAATATGATCTAATTTCCATTCAGGAATAGACAAACTCTGAAGTAAACCTCCGGGCTTCTTCCTTTAGCCTTCACCTGTTGGCAGTTTAAACACTTTGACACAAATTCGGCGATATCTGACTTCATCTGTTTCCACCAGAACTGTCTTCAAATCATTATACATCTTCCTGCCACCAGGATGAATGCTGAACCGACTACAATGTGCTTCTGACATAATCTGTTGTTTCAAATCTGAAATATCTGGCACTACAAGACGGTTATTCACGTATAGTACAAAATCATGTACCTGGTACTCTGAAATATGCCCTGATCTGACCATATCAATCGATCTTTGAATATTGGGATCACTTCTCTGTGCTTCTTTGATCCTTCTAATCAAGTTTGGCTCAACTTGAATCTTAGAAATTCTCAAGGGTCTACTCTCTGTGTCAAATGTCAATCTAGACAAACAGCAATCTTCAACTAGATTCGAGATACCTATTGTCGATAAGGATAGGGAACATACCTTTCGACTCAAGGCATCTGCTGCTGCATTTGACTTCCCTGGATAGTACTTGATTTCGCAATCAAAGTCTTTCAGCAAATCGAGCCATCTGCGCTGTCTCATGTTCAATTCTGACTGAGAGAACAGGTATTTCAGGCTCTTGTGATCGGAGTAGATCTCAAATTTCTCGCCATACAGATAATGACGCCAAATTTTCAATGCAAATACGATAGCCGCCAATTCAAGATCATGAATGGGGTATCTAGTCTCGTGAGTCTTCAGCTGTCTCGAGGCGTAAGCAATCGCATGACCTCGCTGCATAAGAACGCACCCCAGTCCTCTGTGAGATGCATCACAATATACAACGAAATCACCCGTACCTGAAGGAATCATCAAGACAGGTGCACTGGTCAGCCTCTTCTTCAATTCTAAGAAGCTAGACTCACAATCTTCAGACCACACAAATGGTGTATTCTTCTGTGTCAACTGGGTAATTGGCTTCGCAATGCTGGAGAAATCTTTGATAAATCGTCGATAGTACCCTGCTAGACCCATGAAGCTGCGTATCTCTGGCACAGAAGTCGGTCTAGGCCAACTGATCAACGCCTCAACTTTACTCGGATCAACAGAAATACCATCTCTAGATATGATATGACCCAAGAAGACAACCTGTCTCAGCCAAAACTCACATTTGGACAGTTTAGCATATAATCTTTCGTTTCTCAGTGTTTGCAACACAATTCTCAAATGATTGGCATGCTCATTCAAATTCTTAGAGGACACCAAAATATCATCAATAAAAACAATCACAAACTCACCCAAGTATTTCTGAAATGGTGTCCATACCTGGTCTGGAATGGTGTCTTCGGTATATCAACATCTCGAACTCAGAGTTGGTGATATCCCGATCGCAAATCAATCTTGGAGTAGATGGAAGATCCCTGCAACTGATCAAATAAGTCGTCGATACGAGGCAAAGGATACTTGTTCTTTATCGTTGCATTGTTCAGTTGCCTGTAATCTATACACAATCTCATAGAACCGTCTTTCTTTCGCACAAATAGCACTGGAGCGCCCCAAGGAGATACACTAGGTCTGATATATCCCTTGGCTAGAAAATCTTCTAGTTGTGCTTTCAATTCTTTCAGTTCTATCGGTGCCATCCTATACGGAGCTCTCGAAATAGGGACGGTACCTGGAATAAGGTCAATGCTAAAATCTACCTCTCGGGCTGGGGGTAACCCTGGAATCTCATCTGGGAATACATCTGCAAACTCCCGTACTACTGGCAAATCTGCCAATGCCGGGCTCGATTTCTGTAAATCTACAACATAAACAATCTACGGTAGCTCTGTACTTAGTCAACATGTCAATCCCGACAATGCAATCAAAATCAGATAGACCAAGTACAACACAATCTAAATCAATTTCATGCCCCTCAAACTGTAGTATACAATGTCTAACTGAAGTCACAGAGATCAAACCACTTCCCAACGGAGAAGAAATAAACACTACAGTAGACATTGACTCGACAGGCAATGCATGTCTCAATGCAAAATGTTCACAAATGAAGGTATGTGATGCATCTGTATCTATCAACACATATGCAGGATAACCGCAAAGAAAACAGTTACCTGCAATCACGTCATCCGGCGCATCCTGTGCCTGCTCCTCTGTCAATTCAAACACCTGAGCCTGTTGTCGGGGAGTTTGGCTCACTGTCTGGCCACCTCTGGCTCTAGGCTAGGATTGTGTAGGCATGGGCTGAAAAGAATGGACAGACGAAGCTTGCCTCTCGGGCTGAGCTACTGAAGCTGATGACCCTGCACTCTGAAATCTCTGGGCACCTTTTTGGGGACAAACTCTTGCAAAGTGCCCCGGCTGTCTGTAATAGTTACATATGCCCATCACTCCCTAGCACTGCTCCGTGGCATGCCTACTTCCACACGAACTGCAATAAACACCACTGTACTCTGAACTCTGACCCTGACCTCTCTGTCGGGATCCACTGGAGCTCGACGAACTGCTCCCGGCTCTCTTAAACTGCTTACCCTTGGCTTTCAGAAAATCCTTCTTGCCACTACTGCTTCCACTATCATATCGAGGAGGAGGTGGTGGAAATTGTGCGGCGGGCAGTGGCGTCGGTCTCTGACCCGAAACACTATAGGAAGCTCCGCGCTGCCTAATCAAGCCAGCCTCTGCTCCCTTCACTCGATTCAGCGCCTCAGAGAAGGTGTTAGGTCGCCCCGTGTTCACTAGGGTGAAGATATCCGGATTCAAACCGTTTATGAATTGACGGCAAATGCCTCGTCATTCCCTGCTACATGTGTTGCAAATCGAAGCAAGGACGAGAATTTGGGGACATACTCCTCTATGTTCCACTGGCACTGTCTCAAATTGGCGAACTCTGCCCCTTTGTCCTTCCGGTATGATACTGGAAAGAAACGTTGATAAAATTCATCTTTAAAAACTTTCCAAGTAATGTCAATACCTCGATGTGAAAGCGGACCGGTTACGGAGGCCGGAAGCGCAACGGAAGTCAAAAATTTTAATTTTAAGCACTAAATTTTCGGCCACCATGGTTTATGTGCAATATTTACAAAACAAACACCAAAACATTCATAGGGTGTAAGAAGATATTACCTATCAACCTCTTGAGGTTGATGTTTGGCACCAACTTTGTTGTGAACAACAAAGCTCTTCAAAAGGGAAGACAAGTCTACATGCTCCTCCTCCTTTGCTTCAAAATCAAGCCCACCACTAGCAATGTAAATCCCTTCTTGTTTTGCACTAGAAAAACAAGAAGATTTTTCAAGGAGAAGACTTTTATTCTCCAACACTTGAAGAACAAAAGAGAGAAAAATTTGAGAGAATTTTGAAGAGAGATTTCGGCCAAGTGAGAGAGGGAATGAGAGGTGAAGTCTAGTCTTGAGTGTGTGTAAAGTTGGGAGACAAAGTTGCATGCCATTTGAATTTTTTAATAAAAAGTAATCCACACCTCTTCACCTCCCAAGCATGCAAACCCTAGCATGTCATATATATTATATGGTTTCTAACACATTAAAAACCATGGACTAAATTTTAATTATCTCAAACACATTTGAGATTAATTAAATACTACTTGAATTTATTCAAGTCCCACTAGTTAAATAATTATTTTAATTGAGCTCTACAAGACTCAATATTATTTAATTAATTCAACACTTGAATTAATTTGATTATTTAGACTCTACTAGGTCCACTAGTGTTTAATTAATTCAACACTTGAATTAATTTAATTTAGTCTACAATAATGTTTATGAAAATCACAATTTTCAAATACATTATTTACTTGTCTAAATTTTTATCTTAGGAACACTTCCATAAATTAAAATTTATATTTCTCTCTTAGAAGTCATACTTCTATTTTTCTTTACGCTTATAAACACATTTATAAGCCGTTCAACACATTGAACTATTTTACTTCTCATCGGGATTTACAAAGCTAATACTTGTGTGGCCCTCAATGGTTCATTGATACAACTAGCTGTGGGTTCACATCTCCATGTGATTCGGACTAAACATGTCCTTATACGAGCATACCCCAATTGCCCCATTCTTACTTATCGACTCCTTGATAGTAAGAACGTCAAAACTCAAGTCTGATAGTACCCAACCAATCACGTTAAACGCCTAGCAGCATCGCTTACGTGATTCCCTAGGTATCACATGATAGTGCCTGCAAGAACCAATCAATTATGGTTAGCGTACAGTACGGTCTCTTCAACTCATATATCCCAACCGATTCGACAACTATTGGTTTATCGAGAGTTGTCAATGAATCGATACTATGTGTCATGTTGTGGTTGCATCGATGGTGTAATCTATGAAACCCCTTTCATAATTACCACCATATTCTGATCAGAGATTTCAACCCACACATACATGGAAAAACACATAGGATATCCATACACGTAGGTAAGCGGTGAATCCCCGGCTACAATGCATCGACTCCTATATGTTTCGCCGTAACACCCAACCTTGCCACCTGATGACCCCATAAGAGTCGGTAAACAAGTCAAAGTGAAACGCTAGAACATAGAGTCTCAATGTTGTCCCGGGTCATAAGGACTAATGGTGTACAACCATAAACTAGGACTTTTTCCACTCGATAAGTGAGAACCACTTGGAAAGTCCTTTATAGAGGGTTGTTCAGTGCACTCTACCAGGAGCACCTATCTGCATGCTCGGACATCACAATGTCCCCTACCAATGAAACATGGTACTCACATCGCAGATACTAGTCTCTAAGTCGAGCGGCCTATATCCTTCTTAGTGGCGGCTGAATCGACTAGGAACCGTTTAGAATATACAGTATTACAAATATGAGTTTCATGATACTCATCATATGAGCATCTCATATTCTTTCTACTATATGTATATTCAAGGACTTTATCTATGCAACTCGCATGGGTATAAAGATAAAAATGCGCCAAATTAATAAATTCAAATATTATTAAAATAAAGATCGTTTATACAAAGAGTTTCATCGTGAACAGTCGGCCAACACTTGGCTCGACGTGCACCTACTCTAACACGATGTTCTAGGGCTTGTTTCGCAGTCAGCCACCAACTCTTGGCTACTTCTTGCAATTGATGACCAATCAGCTTTACCCTCCGTTCGTCTGAATAGGCAGGTGATTCGAACAGAATCTCTATCTCGTCTAACCAGCTCTCTCAATCCGCTGCATTCTCAGTGCCTTTCAAAGTCGGGGGTCAGAACGACTGAAACCGCTTCAACAGAGTCTCCATCGGGGTAGCGGTTACGTCCATCTGAGTACCTGACGTACTCCCCTGTTCTGACACTTGTCCTGTAGCTGGTTACGGTATCCTTCTAGGCGGCATATCTGGTTATCAAACAGCTTAGTACACAGTCTATAAAAGCTGTCTCAGCCCTCCTCTGATCATATACCTCTGATTCAGTATCGGTTCTGATTCAGTCTTGGCAATCAAATGCTGTCAATCAATTCAGATACAATACAACACATAATAAGTAAAGCAATAAATCATGCTAGCACATCAAAAGCAAGGAAGATGACTCAATCTACCCCGCTCATGCTATTCTATCTCCGTCTACAAAACCTACGGCTCTGATACCTCCTGTTGTGGGGACCCGAGCTCTAAATCAAATTCTATCTGGGATTAAATGGATCTGTGAGAAAATATGGGTCAAATTTTTGCTTTTTAACATTAAATCAAATGTATATAAACAAGCATAAGATCTTTCTTTATTTAAGTACAACAAACATAAATACATGTTTTGCTCTAGTACACTTAAACAAACTAGTGTTTAATACAAACTACAGTCCACAAGTAGTACAAGTCTGATAAACACAACTAGCAGTCCTCTGCGCCCGAAGTCACCACTCTAACTCGATCTCATCTCTGTCGTGACCCCGATCCTGCCCCACCTGTTGTTATGCACACATACAGACATAACAACAGCCGGAAACTCCGTTGAGAATAAATCCCAGTATAAAACATGTATTGATGCAAACACGGATGGTCAAGCTCCAAGGAAAGCATGGGACCCTTTAGAGTTGCCGGAGGGACCAATCACGAGGGGACGATCGAAGAGATTCAAGGAAGCATTGCAGGGGCTTATGAGCAAGGAGGAAGGACCGATAAGTGCTGGAGGGTTTTCGATGCATGGGAGTGAGTTTGGAAGTCACAAGAACATTATTCAAGTGATAAATGAAGAAGAGGCCAGAAGCATGGCGCCCGAGCGGCCAAAGATTACCGCCCGAGCGCCACATGTACTGCCCGCGGAGAAAACTTACAGAAAGCCTCGCGCCCGAGCGGTAATAATCTACCGCCCGAGCGCGAATAGTCCCGAGCCCTCGGCGCTCGAGCGGTAATTTCCTACCGCCCGAGCGCGCGTTTTTTTCGAGAATATTTTAATTTCCTACTTTACAGTTTTATTTTGTGAGGTAACTATATTCTAGTAATCTTTTTTGATATGTAAACCATATTGGACGAAATTTTACACACAATTCAGATTTCATTATTTTGATTTTTATAAAAGTTTAGAGTTTTTCTCTCAAACGTTCAAAGCTTCGCTTTGTTATTCAGAAATCAAACTTATCAAATTTTTTAACTTTGTGGCGTTTGTCGATCGTGCTTGTGCGGATTGTCGTCGACTAGTTCTTCGAAGGTCGTTATAATTTCGATTGTTTATCTCGTGATTATTTGTTGCTAGACTTTTCATAGTTTAGAGGTGAATATCACAACACACACACTTGATTCAAAAGATCGGGACAACAACGATTCTTTGTTTGATATTGAATTGAGGGCGCGATTCGATTTTAATCGTGTTTGCTATTCATTCGTACAAAGATTCACATCATTTGGTATCAGAGCATAGGTTTATTGAAATCAAGTAAGTTATCTTGTTAAATTTCAGATCTGTGTTATTTCTTCAATCGTTTTCAGATCTGTTTCGTTCTATCGTTATTCAATTTTCGTGAAACAGTGTTTCTCGAAAATTAGGTAAATTTTCTTCATTTTTTTGGGATTTCGAGTTGTACTCGGCCAAAAAAAAAAAAGATTACAAAATTTCGAAAATTTGCCTACACAATTGTTTTGGTATATTGTTCTATTCCCTTTAGAGAGTCATATTCAATTGTCTCTCACAGTAAAAAAAAAATATTCCCTATATTCGAATTTCTTGTCTACACAGTCCAAGTGAGTCGGTCGCATTTGTTCACAAGTTTGAATCTTGATTGTTTGATATACCCAGAATACAAAGCTTGAGCACTTCCAAGAGAGCTTTCAAAATTTGAGTGATACACTTGAGTGCGAGTGACTTTTCTTTGGAGTGAAGAGTGAGTATTTGTTGTGAGCAAACAAAATTGTGAGAAAAGACGAGTGAATTTCTTTGGAGTGACCGTGAGCATTAGGGTGAGGATTATTTTATTTCTACTAACCTTTTCTTGCAGGTACAAATTTGACATTAAATGGAGAGGGAGGTAGGAGGTAGTTTGAATTTGGGGTTGTCTAAGGCCCAAATAGATGCGTTGTTTGGGGATTTTAGTAGGATGATGATGACCCAAATGGAGTTGTTGCATGAGAGGTTGGATAAAATTGAGGTTAGTGTTAGTGGGGGTAAACCTAAGCCTAGGGATTTGGGTAGAGATGATGAGGAGTATGATCTAGGAGGAGGCGATGAGAGTCAAAATGAGAATTGGGGTAGGAATGGAGGAGGTAGAGGATTTGGTAGAAGAAAAAGGGAAGCCATGCGGGGTAGATATGAGGAGACTAGGGAAGATGGTCACATGGGTAGCATTAAGATGAAAATTCCATCGTTCCATGGGAAATCTGACTCGGAGGCATACCTAGAGTGGGAAAAGAGGGTAGAGTTCGTATTTGAATGTCACCACTACTCCGAACAAAAGAAGGTGAGGTTGGCGGTGGTTGAATTCTTAGACTATGCTCTCATTTGGTGGGATCAATTAGTGACCACTAAAAGGAAGTATAATGAGAGACCCATTGAGTCTTGGGATGAGATGAAGAGGGTCATGAGGAAGAGGTTTGTGCCTAACCACTATTATAGGGAGATGTTTAAGAGATTACAAACTTGAGGCAAGGGTTGAAGAGTGTGGAGGACTACTATAAGGAGATGGAGTTAGTCATGATTAGGGCAAATACCGAGGAGGATAGTGAGGCGACCATGGCACGTTTTCTTTGTGGTTTGAACAGGGAGATTCAAGATCAAGTGGAGCTTAGGCACTACTTGGATCTAGACGAGATGGTGCAAATGGCCATAAAGGTGGAGCAACAACTCAAAAGGTGTGGAGTTGGCCGCGCCAATCAAGGTGGGAGTTCGTCAACTTCTTGGCGACCAAATGTGGCAAAACGTGATGAAAGCAAGTTGTGGACAAAGCCCAAGGTTGAGACTAAGCAAGAGGCGCCTAAACAAGGAGTGCAAGGTAAATCTGAAACTCCTCTTAATCGAGCTAGAGATACTAGATGTTTTAGGTGTCAAGGGTTGGGTCATATTGCTAGTGAGTGTCCTAATAGGAGGGTGATGATTTTAAATGACTATGGTGAGTATGAGTGATGCGATCGTGGTAGCCTTGCACGGGAGTATGAGCAAAGAAGATGGATTTACGTGCGAGGAGCAAAATGATGAAGGGGTCGTGATGCATGGGAGTATGTTGGAAGGCCAAAGGAACATGATTCAAACATTATTCTCATCGGCCGAGTCTGCACGGACCAGCACACAGACCTGCACAAGGGGTCCGTGCCCTTTACACCCTGAGATGAGCAACTACAGAGCCTACACGGACCTGAAGACGGACCCAGGCACGGGGTCCGTGCCCTACTACATAGGCGAAGACCGTGCCTACACGGACCCGTACACGGAGGTGAGCACGGGGTCCGTGTCCCTTGATCCCGACTGAAGATGAGTTACAGTATGTACACGGACCCAGACACGGAGGTCTGCACGGGGTCCGTGCCTAGTGTTTCTGCGCGACAAAATTACTAGGAAACTAGATTTTATGAAATCTTTTGATATATAGACTATGTTGAACGAATTTTTGGAAGACAATACACATATTATTTTGAGTTTATCAAACTTGTGAGAATTTTTTCTCAACTTTTCAAAGCTTTTAGCTTTGTCAAATCAAATCAAACTTATCAAAGTTTTTAACTTTGTGGCGTTTGTCGATCGTTGCTTGTGCGGATTGTCGTAGGCAAAGTTCTTCGAAGGTTCGTATAGTTTTCGATTGTTTATCCTCGTGTTTATTTGTTGCTAAACTCTTGCTAGTTTAGAGGTGAATATCACACAATACTTGAATCAAAAGATCGGGAAAACACACGGATCTTAATATCGTAATTGAATAGAGGGTGCGATTTATTTTTAATCGTGTTTGCTATTTATTCGTGTCAAGATTCACGTCATTTGGTATCAGAGCCTAGGTTTATTGAATTCAAGTTAGTTATCTTGTTTTTAAATTGCAGATCTGTATTATTTCTTCGTTATTTTCAGATCTGTTTTGTTCTATCGTTCTTCGTAAATTTTTTCGTGAATCTGTGATTCTCGAAATTTGTTGGTGACTTTTTTTTTGGGATTTTCGAGTAGTACTCAAGCCAAAAAAAAAAAATAAAAAAAAATACAAAAAATTCCGAAAATTCACCATTATTTGTTTTTGATATATTGTTTTATTCCCTTTAGAGAGTCATATTTAATTGTCTCTCACAGTCAAAAAAAAAAAAAATTCATATTCGAATTTCTTGTCTACACAGTCCAAGTGAGTCGGTTGCATTTGTTCACAAGTTTGAACCTTGATTGTTTGATATCCCAAATACAAAGCTTGAGCACACTTTTGAGAGTACTATCAAATTCGAGTGGAAACATTTGAGTGTGAGTGTTATTTCTTTGGAGTGACTAGTGAGTATTTGTTGTGAGCAAAAAAATAAGAGAGGAGAGACGAGTGAATTTCTTTGGAGTGACCGGTGAGCTTTTGGGTGAGGAGTTATTTGTTTTCTACTAACATTTTCTTGCAGGTACAATTCTAAGAATTAGATGGAGAAGGAGGTAGGAGATAATTCGAACCCAGGGTCATCTAAGTTTCCACTGGAGGCGTTGTTTGGAGATTTTAGTAGGATGATGACGACCCAAATGGAGTCGTTGCATGAGAGGTTGGGTAAACTTGAGGTTAGTGTTAGTGGGGGTAAATCTAAGCCTAGAGACTTGGGTAGAGGTGAAGATGAGGAGTATGATTTGGGAGGAGACGATGAGAGCCAAAATGAGAATTGGGGTAGGAATGGAAGAGGTAGAGGATTTGGTAGAGGAAGAAGGGAAGTCATGCGGGGTAGATATGAGGAGATTAGGGAAGATGGGAACATGGGTAGCATTAAGATGAAAATCCCCTCGTTCCATGGGAAGTCTGATCCGGAGGCGTACTGTGACACCCCGATCCTCTTTTAAAATAAATACGCAGCGGAAATAAAATTTTTCTCTTTAAAATATACGGAAGGAGTTTCAAAATACATTTCATCAAATATCTTTACAAAATAAATACATGATCATTTAAATGACATAACAAAAACAAAATATCATTCCTATGATCATGCCAAAATCCTCCTTCCAACGGTGTATGCATATGACCCCCGATCTACAGTCAACGTCCCGAGGCACCACTCTGATCTGCATCACATGAAAATAACTGGAATGAGAATAAATCTCAGCAAGTGGAACTCTTATATAACAATGAACAATAACTCTGTAAAACATCTCTTTGAAATCATAAATACCATCAACTCTGAACTGTAAACTCTGAATATCAATAACATAGCAATAGCATAAAAATATGATGGTATTTCTCTTTTGCTCTGGGGATTGATATCAATAGTATCTCTGCTCTGGGGTTGCTCGTATGCCAAATCGATATAAATACCGATAACTCTGAGGGATATAAGCCTCTGGGCGATGATCATCTAATATTGCATGCAATCTCTGACTATGTATTTATCAATCCGAAAACATTTAAACTCTTCTCTGGTTTTAACAATCACTTTGAACTCTATATATCTCTTTGTATTCCCTTTAATCAATAATGAGACATACAATGCCTCCAATACATATAACAATACATACTATGGGTCAAATGAAAGGGAATAACACAATAAACTCTTTGAAACACATACATATAAAATCATGTGAGCAAAAGGAATGAATTTCCACTTACAAACCACAACAAACACCTCAACTTAGCTCTTGATCACCACCTACAACAAATAATCCACAAATAACACCAATATCAACTAAATATCCAAGATTACAAGCTAAATAATCCATAAATCCACATAAACAACCAACCTAAACAACTCTTAATTTACAACCTTAACAGAATCGCACCAAAAACTTACCCAAGCTTCCTAGCACCAAGGAGAACGTCGAACTCAAGTCGAAATTCCAAACAAACGCCTGAATCGAAGATAGGAATGGAAAGAAATGACTAAAAACCCTAGAAATGGAGAGAAAAGTCGAGAATGGAGGAGAAAAGAAAGGGAAAGTATGGCCAACCACTCCAAAAAGTAGCTTAAAAACTCGCCCATACCTTCACCGCGGGTGCGCTCGTCTAAGCACCGCGGGTGCGCAATGGTTACGGCATTCTCAAAAATTCTGGAACACGAACAGCGCGGGTGCGGCGACGCAAGCAGCGCGGGTGCGGTCTCTACCGCAGGGGCGGTCTCTACATCACCGCGGGTGCGGTGTGCTCACGGCATTCCGACTCCAAAACAGCACAGTACACCGCGGGGGCACTCCAGTTAAGAGCGCGGGGGCACTCAAGCCACGGCCAAGCACTATTCCCATGCAACTAGAATCGATCCGAAACTCTGAAACGAACAACCAACATCAACTAACACCTCAAGACAATAAAACTAACAATACTATAGCCCAAAAATACAACTCTGAACATCTAATCAAATATCCCAAATAACAAACGAAACTTAAATCGTACCGTACACCGGGCTCGGCTATTACAATCTCCCCCCCTTAAGGGAATTTCGTCCGCGAAATTGACGTCACGGCACGAACAACTCAGGATACTTCTCTCTCATCTCATCCTCTGGTTCCCACGTAGCCTCCTCTAACAAATGGTTCCTCCAAAGAACTTTAACGATGCCGATCTCTTTGTTCCTCAGAACTCTAACTGTGCGATCCAAAATCTGAATCGGAATCTCTTGATACGTCAAATTCGGCGTCAAGTCCAATGGCTCATGGCGTAGAACATGGGAAGGATCTGCAACCTACTTCCTGAGCATCGAAACGTGAAACACATTATGAACTCTGTCAAGATCTGGAGGTAGGGCTAATCTGTAGGCTCTGTCACCAACTCTGTCCAAAATCTCGAATGGACCAATAAATCTAGGACTCAACTTGCCCTTCTTGCCAAATCTCATCACACCCTTGAGAGGTGCTATCTTCAGAAACACGTGGTCGCCAATCTCGAACTGCAAAGGTCTGCGACGAACATCTGCATAGCTCTTCTGTCTGGACTGGGCAGTCTTCATCCTTTCTCTGATAACAGCAACAACATCAGCAGTCTGCTGGACCAACTCTGGTCCCAACATCTTCCTCTCACCAACCTCGTCCCAATACAAGGGAGACCTGCACTTCCTGCCATAAAGTGCCTCATACGGTGCCATGCCAATCGTCGCCTGGTAGCTATTATTATAAGTGAACTCAGCCAAAGGCAACAAAGAATCCCAGCTACCTGGAATGTCAATAGTACACGCTCTGAGCATATCCTCAAGAATCTGAATGACTCTCTCTGACTGACCATCACTCTGAGGATGATAGGCTGTACTGAATGCTAACCGCGAACCCATAGCTCTGTGCAAACTCTTCCAAAACTCTGAAGTAAATCTGGGGTCACGATCAGACACGATCGACACAGGGACACCATGAAGTCTTACAATCTCTGCTATGTAGTCCTCGGCATACTGGTTCATCGAATACGTCGTCTTGACTGGAAGAAAGTGCGCTGACTTAGTCAATCTATCAACGATAACCCAAATAGAACTGAAACCTCTCCGCACTCTGGGAAGACCAGTCACGAAATCCATCGTAATATGCTCCCACTTCCACTGAGGAATCGGCAACGACAACAATGTCCCAGCAGGTCTCTGGTGCTCAATCTTCACCTGCTGACAAGTAAGGCACTGAGAAATGAACACGGCAACATCCTTCTTCATACCTGGCCACCAGTAGAGTCGACGAAGATCCTGATACATCTTCGTACTGCCTGGATGAATCGAATACGGCGCGGTATGAGCCTCTGTCAGAATATCTCTACGAATATCGTCGCCAGAAGGAACACAAATACGACCTCTGAAAGTCACCAAACCATCACCATTCAAGGCAAAATCTGAATTACCTCTAATCTCTGCTCTATCTCTCAACTCTGTCAACTGAACATCAGTCGACTGCTCTCTACGGATCCTGTCCGTCAATGAAGATCGAATAACTAACGCTGAAAGACGAGCAATGGTGCCTGGAATCACCAGATCAATCTCCTCTCTCTGCAAATCCATCAGCAACGGTCTCTGAATCAAAGAACTCAATGAAACACTCGACTTGCGGCTTAAAGCATCAGCCACAACATTCGCCTTCCCTGGGTGATAACTGATAGTTACATCGTAATCCTTGACAAGCTCTAACCACCTCCTCTGCCGCATATTGAGCTCTTTCTGCGAGAACAGATACTTCAAACTCTTGTGGTCTGTGAAGATCTCACACTTTTCGCCATACAGATAATGTCTCCAAATCTTAAGGGCGAAAACCACAGCTGCTAGCTCCAAATCGTGCGTCGGATAATTCTTCTCATAGTCCTTCAACTGGCGAGAAGCATAGGCAATGACCTTACCTCTCTGCATCAACACTGCACCGAGACCCTTCTTCGACGCATCGGTAAAGACCACAAAATCCTCTTGACCGCTGGGCAATGCGAGAATAGGAGCTGACGTCAATCTATCCTTCAACTCCTGAAATGCGCTCTGGCAATCTATAGACCACTCGAACTTCACAGTCTTCCTTGTCAGATTGGACAATGGCAGGGCAATCTTGGAAAAATCCGAAATGAAACGACGATAATAACCGCCAAACCAAGGAAACTGCGTACCTCTGAAACAGTCGTAGGAATAGGCCACTTCTGAATCGCCTCTATCTTCATCGGATCAACAGCAATGCCATCCCTCGAAACGACATGGCCTAGAAAAGAAATCTGATCCAGCCAAAACTCACACTTCTTCAACTTAGCAAACAACCTCCGCTCTCTCAACAACTGGAGAACAACTCTGAGATGCTCTGAATGAAGCTCTCTGGTCTTGGAATAGATCAATATATCGTCGATAAAGACAATGACGAAGCTATCCAAATACGGCTTGAACACACGGTTCATCAGGTCCATGAAAACAGAAGGGGCATTGGTCAAACCAAAAGACATCACGAGAAACTCATAGTGACCATACCTGGTCCTGAAAGCCGTCTTAGGGATATCAGACTCCCTAACCTTCAACTGATAGTAGCCAGACCGAAGATCAATCTTCGAGAAAACAGTGGCACCCTGGAGTTGGTCAAATAGATCGTCAATCCGTGGCAACGGATACTTGTTCTTGATCGTCACTTTGTTGAGCTCTCTGTAATCGATACACAGACGCAAGGAACCATCTTTCTTCTTAACAAATAGAACCGGAGCTCCCCAAGGCGAAGAACTCGGACGAATGAAACCCTTATCTAGAAGATCCTGCAACTGCGTCTTCAACTCTTTCATCTCGGTAGGAGCCATCCTATACGGAGCCTTAGAAATAGGAACCGTACCTGGAGCAAGATCAATAACAAACTCTACATCTCTATCCGGCGGCAAACCCGGAACATCATCCTCAAACACATCCGCAAACTCCCTCACCACATCAATATCATCAATATTCAACTTAATCAGTCTATCCATATCCACAACAGATGCTAGAAAAACATCACAACCTCTACACAAAAGCCTCTCAGCATCAAGACACGAAATAAAAGGAAGGACCAGCGAAGTACCTGAGCTGGCGAGAACTCCTCCCTGGCCATCATCTGCAAAAGTCACCGTCTTAGCAACGCAATCAATAACAGCACGATAGGTCGACAGCCAATCCATGCCAAGAATAACATCAAAGGCAACCATCGGGATCACAATCAAATCAGCAAAGACCTCTCGATCAACAAAACGAACGGGGCACGCATACACTATGGAAGTCGGGCACAAAACATCTCCCGAAGGCAAAACAACACTAAGCTGAAGGGGAATAACAGAAGGAACTATACCCAAAGATCTCAAAAACAATTCAGACATAAAAGAATGAGTAGCACCAGTATCAAACAAAGTAGTAGCTACTCTGCCTGAAATTAAAATGGAACTAGAGATTACAGAAGAATTACGATTAATACCTTCCTTAGTCATCGAAAAGATACGACCCTGCACCTTCTCCTGGCTAGCTCCCCTAGGACAATCTCTGGAAATATGGCCTGGCATGCCACAACGATAACAAGAACGAGAGCCAAATCTACACTCTCCACGATGAGGTCTGCTACACTTGGGACACAAAGATCTCTCAGAATCAGACGGAGCAACTGGCGCTGACGGTGGCCTAGGACTCTGATCCACCTTGCCCTTCCCCTTGAATCGATCTCTGCCACGCTGACCTGAACTCTGGCCTCTTTGAACATTAGCCTGGTGCCTCGCCTGTCTCTCCCTGGCGATATCCTTCTCGTCCTGCTCTGCTAGCAACGCCTTGGACACAATCTCCTTGAAAGTCACAGCCTTGGACATATTGATATCACGCCTGATCTCCGCTCTAAGGCCTCGAATGAAGTGAGCACCTTTATCTTTATCACTGGTAGCAATGTACGGAGCAAAAAGGCAACCCTCCTCGAACCTGAGAATATACTCATCCACATTCAAGCTCCCCTGACGAAGCTCCAAGAACTCTGTGACCTTCCTCGCTCGCAGTGCATCAGGAAAGTACTTGTCGTAGAAAAGCTCAGTAAACTCAGACCACTTCAAAGTAGAAACATCAATGCCAACCTTGGTCGCATTCCACCACAAACGTGCAGCTTTAACCAGCATGAAAACAGCACAACTGATACGGTCTCTGTCCTCATAGTGGAGATGATCAAAAATCGCCTCCAAAGCCTTGACCCACTCTACTGCAGCTAAAGGATCGGAGCTGCCTGGAAACTCGGGTGGATCCATCCTCTTAAACGCAGAAAAGATAGCATCAGAACCAACTGCTACTGGAGCAACCTGCCCCCTACCTTGGTCTCTGCCCTGGCCTGCTCCTTGCAGTCTAAGCAGCTGCTGGATCTGCTCACTGTGAACCTTAGCCTGCTCCTTCAGTAACTTGCCGAACTCGTCGACAACTCTCGAGGACGAACTATCCTCCCCCTCTGATGCCTTACGCTTAGGAGGCATCCTCTACTCTACAATGCTCACAAGATACCAATCAATACATAACAATAGATAGATGCAAAGAAAACATACCCGGACAGTTGAAAGTAGACGAAGTCATATGCATTGGTCCGAAGAACACCGCTCTGATACCACTAAATGTGACACCCCGATCCTCTTTTAAAATAAATACGCAGCGGAAATAAAATTTTTCTCTTTAAAATATACGGAAGGAGTTTCAAAATACATTTCATCAAATATCTTTACAAAATAAATACATGATCATTTAAATGACATAACAAAAACAAAATATCATTCCTATGATCATGCCAAAATCCTCCTTCCAACGGTGTATGCATATGACCCCCGATCTACAGTCAACGTCCCGAGGCACCACTCTGATCTGCATCACATGAAAATAACTGGAATGAGAATAAATCTCAGCAAGTGGAACTCTTATATAACAATGAACAATAACTCTGTAAAACATCTCTTTGAAATCATAAATACCATCAACTCTGAACTGTAAACTCTGAATATCAATAACATAGCAATAGCATAAAAATATGATGGTATTTCTCTTTTGCTCTGGGATTGATATCAATAGTTTCTCTGCTCTGGGGTTGCTCGTATCCCAAATCGATATAAATACCGATAACTCTGAGGGATATAAGCCTCTGGGCGATGATCATCTAATATTGCATGCAATCTCTGACTATGTATTTATCAATCCGAAAACATTTAAACTCTTCTCTGGTTTTAACAATCACTTTGAACTCTATATATCTCTTTGTATTCCCTTTAATCAATAATGAGACATACAATGCCTCCAATACATATAACAATACATACTATGGGTCAAATGAAAGGGAATAACACAATAAACTCTTTGAAACACATACATATAAAATCATGTGAGCAAAAGGAATGAATTTCCACTTACAAACCACAACAAACACCTCAACTTAGCTCTTGATCACCACCTACAACAAATAATCCACAAATAACACCAATATCAACTAAATATCCAAGATTACAAGCTAAATAATCCATAAATCCACATAAACAACCAACCTAAACAACTCTTAATTTACAACCTTAACAGAATCGCACCAAAAACTTACCCAAGCTTCCTAGCACCAAGGAGAACGTCGAACTCAAGTCGAAATTCCAAACAAACGCCTGAATCGAAGATAGGAATGGAAAGAAATGACTAAAAACCCTAGAAATGGAGAGAAAAGTCGAGAATGGAGGAGAAAAGAAAGGGAAAGTATGGCCAACCACTCCAAAAAGTAGCTTAAAAACTCGCCCATACCTTCACCGCGGGTGCGCTCCTCTAAGCACCGCGGGTGCGCAATGGTTACGGCATTCTCAAAAATTCTGGAACACGAACAGCGCGGGTGCGGCGACGCAAGCAGCGCGGGTGCGGTCTCTACCGCAGGGGCGGTCTCTACATCACCGCGGGTGCGGTGTGCTCACGGCATTCCGACTCCAAAACAGCACAGTACACCGCGGGGGCACTCCAGTTAAGAGCGCGGGTGCACTCAAGCCACGGCCAAGCACTATTCCCATGCAACTAGAATCGATCCGAAACTCTGAAACGAACAACCAACAGCAACTAACACCTCAAGACAATAAAACTAACAATACTATAGCCCAAAAATACAACTCTGAACATCTAATCAAATATCCCAAATAACAAACGAAACTTAAATCGTACCGTACACCGGGCTCGGCTATTACACGTACTGTGGGGACCCGGACGCTAATCATCTTTGGGATTTAATTATCAATTAAGATAAAACAGGGTCTAAAAAAAATTTTCGTTTTAAGATATAACTGCGGAAGGTAATGGAACCTAAAAACTATACATGTCTGTATAAAATACATTTCAGTATTAAAGTGCAACAAGCTAATTTAAGGTTCAACTACTAAAGTCCAGTAATAAAACCAAGTCTACTGTAAGTCCGGAATCACCACGCTACACTCGTCTTCTCTCATCATCATCTTGACCCTGATCCAGCCCCACCTGTTGTCATGCACACATACAAAACAAGACAACAGCCGGATAACTCCGGTGAGAATAAATCCCAGTATAAAACATGGTAAGCAAGTATATATTCAAAATAAATCATGATTAGAATCAAAATAATAGATTTCCTAATCTGCGAAATCCATTTAAACTCGCATGCAATTTAAATCAATAAATATGCACATAAACAATCTAAATCATACAAACATGCTATCATAACTGAAAGCAATAACGATGGGTCCCATGATCTAGGAGCCACATCCATATGCGCATGCAGTCCTAATCAAATCATGTCTAGACTCATATCAACTATAACTCAAGGGATCCCGGGGTGAATAAGACGTCACTGGCTGTCACCTACCCAACCACTCGGGGCGACTGTACGTCTTATTCCTAGACTTCGGTCCGAGCTGTATCGACGGCTGGCAATAGGAGTACTGACTACTCCTAAGTTGAGATACACCGAACGTCTAGACAATGGCTGTCAAGACTTTCCTATCTTAAATGCAATGAATAGAAATCTGTAAACAAAGCATAATCATATTCATAACTGAATATCACAATTACCTTACATGCTTGAATACAATTCTAAAATCAAAGCATAATCAGGTAACGATATAAATAATAATCTAGTATGTGATTTTATTGGGAAACTCAAATGAGATTTCATTTGAGTTGGGACTTCCCGAATATCACATGTATTATACCTTTGTCATCCCCGTCCGATGAAGACGAAGTCTCGAAGTCAAATTTGTCCATATCTGATCTGAAATGACAATAACCAATACACTGTATCAATGTATAATCCAATTCAAAATCTGTCTGGTCAATATCTGAATACACTACAATCTGATTCATATCAACCATATCACAAGATAACAGAAACCAATACTGAATCTGATCAATCTGTATCAACTGATGTTTAGACGGCATAACACTACAGTCTTGTAATCCCGTCAGTCTTAACCTCACAATTACACTACCAGAATTCCTAATAAATCTCAGTACAATCTATAACTTCAGTATCTGTACCTTGTAAAATGAATAACAGCATAATTCTGATAGCAATCTCAATCAAATCAACTCTAAAATTCATAACAATGCCATAACCATTCTATTTCTAAATCTGACTTCGATTCTACAATATCTACGGTAGCAGAAACACCATATCTGAATCATATTCAATTCTAACAACATCATAAATTCAAATCTTGTCTAAACGTAATAACACTTACGTCCAGTTGTAGCCTGTGTTGATACAAACACGGTACCGAAGTCGGATTTCAATTCAGATAGACGGTTTACTCGCAAATCGATTTTGAACATTAAGAACGAAGCTTTCCCTTCAAATCTCGATTTCTCCTCTTCTGAAATGAGATTTACGCATGTAAATATATATATATATATATACTTGCACTCACATGCAGCAAAGCACATGGCTCGTCCTTCGCGCAACACGTCTCGCGCATATGCGCGGCCACTACTCGCGCATATGCGCGAGACCTACTGTCTCGGCGAAACTGCTACTCGCGCATATGCGTCATTAATTCCGCGCATATGCGCCACCCCTTCTGGCCCTCCCGCGCATATGCGCCACTCTACTCGCGCCTATGCGCCACTGGTTCTGGCCTTGCCGCGCATGTGCGCGCACTTACACCGCGCATGTGCGCCAAACCTTCTGGATTTCTCCCTTGGCTTCTCGCATGGCTCGCGCATATGCGCGTACACTTCTCGCGCATATGCGCGAGACCTTCGAGTCACGCACACGCAATATTCTTCCTTTCAAAATCTAACAAGAACACGTCCCGTCTATAATCATCTCGATTAATTCAATAAATCATTCCGGATTAATCTCTGATTACAGTAATCATATCCAAATCATTTCAGATTACGGTAATTAAATTCTCGGGCATTACATTTCTCCCCCTCTTAGATCTGAGTTCGTCCTCGAACTCACCAATCATCAAACCACATCTATCCGAAGATCTGTTTGACAGAGTTTCACATCCAAACTCATTTCACTAGCCGAATCAATCGCATATTACTGGCTATCCAACACCCATATACGCCAATTGCAATCCATAACAAAGCAATACCACCTGTAGTTGCTATTTCATCTGTTTATTCCAATTAAGGACATATTCCATCTTTGGCTTCAAATACCAATCGTCATCCTCCGACATTGGTTTCCTACATCTATTCCTTCTGCACTATCTGGATAACTAGTGTTAACATCTAGCACGAGAGTTCTATCAATATCTTTCAATATCTGACTACTACCTGCTGACTACCTGTCAATCTGTAACAAAAGTTTGAAAGAAAACAGCTTATGATATAACCTACCATAAGTGCAAACTTCATCACAATCACCTCAATCTGATTATTTCTTTGACAGTGATCTCTGTCTTCTAGTTTTGTTGGTACATCTTCTTATACAACCTACTAGATATAGATTGAACAATCTATCAATCACAATCATCTCACATCTCTATCTGAAGAAAATAGCGGTAATTTTTATCACAAAAGTAATAGAAATGTACTCCCATTTCTATTCAGGAATATACTAAGTCAGTAACCATCTTCTGATTCCTAGCTTTCTGGCTTCTTTTGTTAGCGATCCAGACATATCAGTACCATTTTTACCAATCTTTCGGTACAAATTCTGTTATAACTGATCAAATCTGTCTATACCAACACTATTTGTTCGAGTATCAAACATTCTGAACCATCTGAATGAAACTGAATCCCTTACTGTGCATTTCTGACATACCTGAGATTTCAGATTCGAACTATGCTGTACAAAATCAGTTAATAACATAAAATAAATAAGAAATACCTACCTGGTATTCGGCTCTGACTATCCATATCAAAAGCTGGAAACAATTCTGCAACATTCTGATATCACACAATAACCAAACCCATAGAAAACACAAAATCATATCGATGTTATATTGATCCGATCAACAAAATACAGGTCTGAAAATTCTGATCACCGTTCGGGACTACTGTATTTTCCACAAACAACTCTGATACAATTGGAACTGCATAGTATCACACACTGAATAATAATTACAATAACATCAAATCAAACTCAGAATAGAAATGTCCTATGCTGATCTAGTGAGTTTAAGAAACTCATAACATAATAGATTCTGGCTGGCTGACCAATCTTCATACTGCCCAGATCAACTGCTTTATCTCATCTGCAATTAGAATATACTCCCAAACAATATAAGATGTCTCAATTACTGGTTTAACTCATAACAATACTCAGCAGATGTAAATCAACAAAAGAAGAAGATAATCAGAATAAGATAATCTGTCCAGCTTAGATAAGAAAGTTCTGACATATCTGACATTCTGCTAATTCTTACATTCCTGATACCGCATAGTCTGAATATAAACCTGTATCAATAACTGCATACCGGATTCCTACCTGACCCATCTCTGTATACAAGAACACCGTTTTCTGAATAATCAACAAAAGCTTCAAATATTTAACTAGTCAGTCAGATACTGTGCATATATCCCGGAATTATAGATATAACAAGCATAATTCTTCAAAATACCCCTGAACACATAATCTGTCAATCTAGAAACAGAACTAAAATGTCTTCAAGAGAAATACACAATCAACTGGATTCTTTAGCCCATACTTTAATCTGTCAATTCTTTCAATTCTCTCTGATAGAGAACCCATCTGACATCTTATCTAAGCAAACACCAGTTAACTATTATCTTACTATCAAATTTTAGACTCGATTTCAGTGGATCAACTGGATACATAAGGATTTCATCTGTTCCTTTCTGTAATAATCGAGTCCTAAACCCTAAAATTTTCTAAGGACTTCTGGATCGAAAATCCTCATTTATCACCTAGATCTGGTCTTAATCTTACTATTTCTGGAACACATGCTACAATATTTCGGTACTTGTTCAGCATATTCATGTCAATAATGCAATCCAAATCAGATAGTTACAAGTACATCATAATCTAATCCAGTCCCATCCTCATCTAACTGTAGTATATAATATGTCACAGAAATTTCTGATATCAACATATTCCTCAACAACCAAGGAATCAATACTACAGTATACACAGACCCAACAGATACAGCATATCTTCATACTACTCATTCACAGATACTCATAACGAATGCATTAGTATATATCAATACGTATGCAATATAATCATAAAGAATGGTACCTGTTGTAACTACTGGGTCTGTTTTTCACGCATTGCCACCCGATGGTCCTGCTCCCCAGAATCTTTGGGAACCCTTCTGAGGACACACTCTAGCAAATTCCCATGCTGTCCGCAAATATTGCATCTACCAGTCACTCCCTGGCATTGTTCGGTGGGATGTCTCCCTCCACACCTAGCGCAATAGACTCCAGTATAACTCGGACTGGAACCACTGGAACTGGAGGAACCACTGCCTAACTTCTTGAACTGTTTCTTCCGAGCTTTCAGCAAATCTTGCTTTCCACTCGTGCTGCCACGTTCAAATCTCGAAGGGGATTGTGGTGTCTGGGGTTGCTTCACACACAACCTCGTTAATTGTCGAATCAGACTCTCTTCTGCTCTCTTTGCTTTACTCAAGACATCAGAAAAGTGATAGGGTCGCTGTAGATTCATGAATGCAACTATCTCCGAATTCAATCCTCTAATGAATTGATTCACTACAGCTTCATCATCCCTAGCCATATGAGGAGCAAAACGCAACAGAGTAGAAAATTTAGCAGCATAATCATCAATATTCAATTGACCTTGACTTAAATTCTCAAATTCTGCTTTCTTGTCTTCTCGGTACGAGGCGGAGAAAAATCTTTGATAGAATTCAGTCTTGAAGACTTCCCACGTGATCACAGTACCACGTAGTGCTAATACTCTTTTGATTGTAATCCACCAAATTCTGGCAGCCTCTTGTAATTGGTGAAATACCAATTTAACTCTTTGGTCATCTGTACAATCCAGTAGATCAAACAATATCTCTGTGTCCTCAACCCAGTGCTGACACGTTTCAGGCGTCTCTGTACCACTCAGAATCGGCGGCTGAAATAACTGAAATTCTGCCAACTTGGTTTCCATCGGACTCGCTGACACATCTATCTGCGGTTCTGGTATATCTGGCTGCTCATATGAAGTACTGCCTGTTTCCAAAATCCTTCGGGGAGGTACATCTGATTACCACAAACATTAATAACCCAATAATACAATGATGTGCCAATCTTTTCTAATCATGATCATCTTACTGCTGATCATGAATCCGATCTGATTCATATTCAAGAATACATAATACCAATTCAAATCATTTAATCAGGTAAACATGTATCTTTAAGTAGTAACACATAGTCTCATGCTAGCACACAATGTCAGTCAACATTAAAATCAATCTCATGCTAGCACACACATGCAATGAAAGAAAATTCATCTACCCCGCTCATTCTCTTCTATCTCAATCTAAGTCAATCTAAAAGATCTATCAGTTCTGACTATCTCAATCTAAAGATCTATCTCTAAAGGATCTTCGCTCTGATACCACCTGTTGTGGGGACCCGGACGCTAATCATCTTTGGGATTTAATTATCAATTAAGATAAAACAGGGTCTAAAAAAAATTTTCGTTTTAAGATATAACTGCGGAAGGTAATGGAACCTAAAAACTATACATGTCTGTATAAAATACATTTCAGTATTAAAGTGCAACAAGCTAATTTAAGGTTCAACTACTAAAGTCCAGTAATAAAACCAAGTCTACTGTAAGTCCGGAATCACCACGCTACACTCGTCTTCTCTCATCATCATCTTGACCCTCATCTAGCCCCACCTGTTGTCATGCACACATACAAAACAAGACAACAGCCGGATAACTCCGGTGAGAATAAATCCCAGTATAAAACATGGTAAGCATGTATATATTCAAAATAAATCATGATTAGAATCAAAATAATAGATTTCCTAATCTACGAAATCCATTTAAACTCGCATGCAATTTAATCAATAAATATGCAAATAAACAATCTAAATCATACAAACATGCTATCATAACTGAAAGCAATAACGATGGGTCCCATGATCTAGGAGCCACATCCATATGCGCATGCAGTCCTAATCAAATCATGTCTAGACTCATCTCAACTATAACTCTAGGGATCCCGGGGTGAATAAGACGTCACTGGCTGTCACCTACCCAACCACTCGGGGCGACTGTACGTCTTATTCCTAGACTTCGGTCCGAGCTGTATCGACGGCTGGCAATAGGAGTACTGACTACTCCTAAGTTGAGATACACCGAACGTCTAGAAGTCTGACAATGGCTGTCAAGACTTTCCTATCTTAAATGCAATGAATAGAAATCTGTAAACAAAGCATAATCATATTCATAACTAAATATCACAATTACCTTACCTGCTTGAATACAATTCTAAAATCAAAGCATAATCAGGTAACGATATAAATAATAATCTAGTATGTGATTTTATTGGGAAACTCAAATGAGATTTCATTTGAGTTGGGACTTCCCGAATATCACATGTATTATACCTTTGTCGTCCCCGTCCGATGAAGACGAAGTCTCGAAGTCAAATTTGTCCATATCTGATCTGAAATGACAATAACCAATACACTGTATCAATGTATAATCCAATTCAAAATCTGTCTGGTCAATATCTGAATACACTACAATCTGATTCATATCAACCATATCACAAGATAACAGAAACCAATACTGAATCTGATCAATCTGTATCAACTGATGTTTAGACGGAATAACACTACAGTCTTGTAATCCCGTCAGTCTTAACCTCACAATTACACTACCAGAATTCCTAATAAATCTCAGTACAATCTATAACTTCAGTATCTGTACCTTGTAAAATGAATAACAGCATAATTCTGATAGCAATCTCAATCAAATCAACTCTAAAATTCATAACAATGCCATAACCAGTCTATTTCTAAATCTGACTTCGATTCTACAATATCTACGGTAGCAGAAACACCATATCTGAATCATATTCAATTCTAACAACATCATAAATTCAAATCTTGTCTAAACGTAATAACACTTACGTCCAGTTGTAGCCTGTGTTGATACAAACACGGTACCGAAGTCGGATTTCAATTCAGATAGACGGTTTACTCGCAAATCGATTTTGAACATTAAGAACGAAGCTTTCCCTTCAAATCTCGATTTCTCCTCTTCTGAAATGAGATTTACGCATGTAAATATATATATATATACTTGCACTCACATGCAGCAAAGCACATGGCTCGTCCTTCGCGCAACACGTCTCGCGCATATGCGCGGCCACTACTCGCGCATATGCGCGAGACCTACTGTCTCGGCGAAACTGCTACTCGCGCATATGCGTCATTAATTCCGCGCATATGCGCCACCCCTTCTGGCCCTCCCGCGCATATGCGCCACTCTACTCGCGCCTATGCGCCACTGGTTCTGGCCTTGCCGCGCATGTGCGCGCACTTACACCGCGCATGTGCGCCAAACCTTCTGGATTTCTCCCTTGGCTTCTCGCATGGCTCGCGCATATGCGCGTACACTTCTCGCGCATATGCGCGAGACCTTCGAGTCACGCACACGCAATATTCTTCCTTTCAAAATCTAACAAGAACACGTCCCGTCTATAATCATCTCGATTAATTCAATAAATCATTCCGGATTAATCTCTGATTACAGTAATCATATCCAAATCATTTTAGATTACGAAAATTAAATTCTCGGGCATTACACGTACTTAGAATGGGAAAAGAGGGTATAGTTCGTTTTTGAATGTCACCACTACTCCGAACAAAAGAAGGTGAGGTTGGCGGTGGTTGAATTCTTAGATTATGCTCTCATTTGGTGGGATCAATTAGTGACCACTAGGAGGAGGTGTAATGAGAGGCCTATTGAGTCTTGGGATGAGATGAAGAGCGTGATGAGAAAAAGGTTTGTGCCTAATCACTATTATAGGGAGATGTTTAAGAGGCTTCAAACCTTGAGGCAAGGGTCAAGGAGTGTTGAGGACTACTATAAGGAGATGGAGGTAGTCATGATTAGGGCCAATATTGAGGAAGATAATGAAGCAACCATTGCTCGTTTTCTTTGTGGCTTAAACAGGGAAATCCAAGATCAAGTTGAGCTTCGGCACTACTTGGATCTAGACGAGATGGTGCAAATGGCCATAAAGGTGGAACAACAACTAAAAAGGCGTGGAGTTGGCCGCACCAATCAAGCCGGGGGGTCATCATCTTCTTGGCAATCCAATGTTGTGAAGCGTGAGGAGAATAAAGTGGAGTCCAAGCCAAGATTTGACACTAAGCAAGAGGCGCCTAAACAAGGAGTCCAAGGTAAATCTGAAACTCCTTCTAATCGTTCTAGGGATACTAAATGCTTTAGATGTCAAGGGTTGGGTCATATTGAAACACCCCACTTAAAATTATTTTAAAATGAAATATAACTTGACATCAGCGGAAGCCTTTATCGTAAGAAAATATACTTTATATCCATTATAACCATTTTCATAAAATACAAACCAAACAATACATAAATTCAATACATCATAAATCAAATACCCACAATACATATAATAAAATACATGATATTTTTAAAACTTTAAATGTTCAACTCACACCAATAAAACATTAACATAACCAAATAAAATTTCTTCCATTTTCAATAGCTATATGACTTCTTCTCCTTGGACAATCTGCTTCAAATCTTTTTATTACCTGCATCACATGAAATAACTGGAATGAGATAAAACTCAGTAAGTAGAGAACTTTACATAACAAATACATATTTATATGACTTGGCTTGAAATATCTCAATGGCAATGAAAGTGAACAATACCATCTTCAATGAACAATAATGAAAGAATAATATAGATGGTATACCATAGCATGAATATGAAACAATAGCTCAATGATCTATAATCTGTGAATGTTATCTCTGTTAATATATATAAATATATATCGGACTATGAGAGATAACCATGAAATGAAATGATAGTCTGTAACTTGTAATCTGTGACCTGTGAATATTATCTCTGTTGATATATATAAATATATATCGGACTGTGAGAGATAATCTATGTATAGCATCTCTGTGATATATGAAAATATATACCAGGCTGTGAGAGACACTCTTCATGTGATTGGCCAATGACATGCATGAAATACTATCATTTCCTTGGATTGGAACATATGAAATTCATTGAAACAATTCATCAAACACTTGATATGCAAATAGGATTGTAGCATATGGAATTCAATGGGACAATTCATCAAACACTTGATATGCACAAAGGATTGTAGCATATGAATTTATTGGGACAATTCATCAAACACTTGATATGCACAAAGGATTGTAGCATATGAATTTATTGGGACAATTCATCAAACACTTGATAGGCACAATAGTTTGCTAGCTTCTTTAACAATGGAATCAATAGAATTCTTGGATCTTTGAATATATAACAATGAATATGGCATAATATAACCATAAAAGAAGCTAGACATCAATAAACATGGCTTGGATACATATATATCATGTGAGCACAAGAAATAGCTTCTACTTACAACCCAATCAACACTTGGTTGCAAAGATGACCTCAATAGAATCCCTACAACAATAAACACCATAAAAACTATGAATTAAAATCATATAAACTTAGATCTATAAAGTCAACGTATTCATCTAACCCAACAATTCTTCACAAAACCCATAAATAATTAAGATCTTACCTTGTAGCTAGCACCTAGTCTAGGAGATGCTAAGATTTCCACAAAATCCTTGAACTTGAAGAAGATTTGGTAGAGAGAAATTTTGGGGAAAAATATGAGAAACGTAGGAGAAAGAAGGAGAAAGAAGAAATGAAAATAAATCTTCAAACCATGCTATAAAAACTCATTCCTAACCTTAAAATCGCATTTCGGAATAGCACTTTTCGTCCAAAAATATCCAGCACCGCACCCGCGCTCAATGGGCAGCGCGGGTGCGGCCCTGCTTCGGCAGGGCCGCGCACCCGCGCTGCATCTTGCAGTGCGGGTGCTGCCCTGCCTCGGCAGGGCAGCGCACCCGCGCTGCCTGGCGCTGCCTCGGCAGGGCAGCGCCCCTGCGCTGCCATAGGCAGCGCAGGTGCGGCGCTGCCTGCCCAGCAGCGCTGCCGCCCGCACCGACGCCCAACTCCTCCGACACGAACCTCTAAAAACGACTTTTCTAGACTTGATATCCAACCTTTTCTTATTCCACTCAATTATTATGAATTTTAACCACCAACTTCTTTATAAAATTAAGCATAAAACCATCACCAAAACTTGTCCAATCCCATATTCATCAACAACTAGGCCACTATAATTTCTCTAATCCATTGACAATAACATGAACTATAATCAACACTAAAACTTGACCATATCAATATATATGAATATCCCATAATCATAACACATGAAATCACTGATCAATGAACAATAAAACTTGGGATATTACAATCTCCCCTCCTTATAAAAATTTCGTCCCCGAAATTACTTACTATCAAATAGATTAGGATAACGTTGCTTCATTTCCTCTTCCGGTTCCCACGTGGCCTCTTCAATCACTTGATTTCTCCATAAAACTTTGACAATGCCAATATCTTTGTTCCTTAACACCTTAACCTTACGATCAAGAATTTGAACCGGCTTTTCATCATAGCTTAGGTTAGGCAAAAGTTCCAATGACTCGTACCTAAGAACATGAGATGGATTCGCAATATACTTACGAAGCATGGATACATGAAATACATTATGAACTCGGTCCAAGTCCGGTGGTAAAGCAAGACGATAGGCTCGCTCTCCAATCTTATTTAGAATTTCAAATGGTCCAATGTATCGAGGACTTAACTTACCTTTCTTGCCAAATCTCATAACTCCTTTGAGAGGAGCTATCTTGATAAAAACATGATCACCAACCTCGAATGCCAAAGGCCATCTTCTCACATCGGCATAACTTTTCTGTCTAGACTGAGCTGTCTTCAATCTTTCTTGAATTAACACCACAACATCTGCTGTTTGTTGAACCAACTCAGGGCCCAACATCTTTCTTTCACCTACCTCTTCCCAATACAAAGGAGATCTACACTTTCTTCCATATAAGGCTTCATAAGGTGCTAAGCCAATGGAAGACTGGTAACTATTATTATACGTGAATTCAACCAATGGCAACTTGGAATTCCAACTCCTAGGGAAATCAATTGTGCAAGCTCTTAACACATCCTCAAGAATTTGAATAACCCTTTCTGATTGCCCGTCGCTTTGAGGATGGTAGGCGGTGCTAAAGGCTAACTTCGTGCCCAAAGCTCGATGTAAACTTTTTCAGAACTCTGATGTAAACCTCGGATCACGATCTGACACTATAGATACCGGTATACCATGAAGTCTCACAATTTCTTGAATATATACATCGGCATATTGATTCATAGAATATGTTATCTTGACAGGAAGAAAATGCGATGATTTAGTCAATCGATCAACAATCACCCAAATAGAATTGAAACCTTTCTGAGATCTTGGCAATCCAACCACAAAATCCATTGTGATGTGTTCTCATTTCCATTGCGGTATAGGCAAAGATTGCAATAATCCCGCCGGTCTTTGGTGTTCACTCTTAACCTGCTGACAGGTTAGACATTCAGAAACAAATACTGTAATGTCTTTTTTCATACCTGGCCACCAATAAAGACGTCGAAGATCTTGGTACATCTTGGTACCACCAGGATGTACAGAGTATGGCGCCGTGTGAGCTTCTATGAGTACCTCTCTTCGTATGTTATCACCAATAGGAACACATATTTTACCTCGAAAGGTAACCAAACCATCACGATTCACTCCAAATTCAGAAACTCCTGATAATTCTTTATTCCTTTTTAACTCCAATAACTGAAAATCAGACTGTTGTTCCTTCAAAATTCGATCAAACAAAGTTGAGCGGAGAACTAATGTAGATAATCGAGCCACTGTCCCTGAAGATACTAAATTTATCTCATTTCTTTGCAAATCAAGCAACAAAAATTTAGAAATCATAGCATTTAATTCTGAACTTGACTTGCGACTCAAAGCATCTGCAACCACATTAGCTTTACCAGGATGATAGCTAATGGTGCAATCATAATCCTTGACAAGTTCTAACCATCTCCGCTGCCGCATATTCAATTCTTTCTGTGAAAACAAATAACTCAAACTTTTGTGATCCGTAAAAATTTCACATTTCTCACCATAAAGATAGTGTCGCCAAATCTTTAATGCAAACACCACAGCTGCTAACTCCAAATCATGAGTAGGATAATTTTTCTCGTAGTCCTTTAACTGACGAGAAGCATAAGCTATCACTTTCCCATGCTGCATCAGTACAGCACCTAACCCCAATTTTGAAGCATCTGAATAAACCACAAAATCTTCAGTACCACAAGGAAGTACTAACACAAGGGCAGAATTCAACTTATCTTTTAACTCTTGAAATGCTTGTTGACATGCTATAGTCCACTCAAACTTGACTGACTTACGAGTTAAACTCGTCAATGGCAATGCTATCTTTGAGAAGTTCTCTATAAACCTTCGATAATATCCTGCTAAACTCAGAAAACTTCTCACATTTGAAACTGTCTTTGGAATGGACCATTGTTGAATAGACTCAATCTTAGAAGGATCTACAGAAATTCCTTCCTTAGAAACAATATGGCCCAAAAATGCCACTTGTTCTAACCAAAATTCACATTTCTTGAACTTTGCATATAATTGTTTTTCCCTCAACAAGTTCAACACAATCCTCAAATGATCTCTATGAAGTTCTCGTGTCTTAGAATAAATCAAAATGTCATCAATAAAAACAATGACAAAGGTATCCAAATACGGTGCAAAGACACGATTCATTAAATCCATAAACACTGAAGGAGCATTGGTTAATCCAAAAGACATCACCAAAAATTCATAATGTCCATACCTCGTTCTAAAAGCACTCTTTGATATATCCTCATTTCTCACCTTTAATTGATGATAACCAGACCGAAGATCAATCTTCGAGAATACTATTGCTCCTTGCAATTGATCAAAAAGATCATCTATCCTTCGCAAAGGATATTTATTCTTAATAGTTACCTTATTCAGTTCACGATAGTCAATACATAATCGCAATGATCCATCCTTCTTTTTCACGAATAACACTGGAGCTCCCCAAGGTGAGAAACTAGGACGGATAAAACCTTTATCTAATAGCTCCTGCAATTGATTCTTTAATTCTTTCATTTCAGTTGGAGCTAATCTGTAAGGAGCCTTAGAAATTGGAGCTGTACCTGGAATTAAATCAATAACAAACTCTACCTCTCGATCAGGTGGTAATCCAGGTACATCATCATCAAATACATCAGGATAATCCTGAACCACATCAATATCCTGTATCTGTATTTTACTTTCCTTTCTTGTATCCAAAACTGAAGCTAAATAACCAACACAACCCTTAAGCAACAATTTAGTAGCTTGAAGGCAAGAAATAATAGGGATACTTAATGAAGAGGTACCACCCACAAATAAATCCTTCTCAATATCATCTGCTAAAAATTTTACTGTCTTGCTAACACAGTCAATCACAGCACGATAAGCAGACAACCAATCCATACCCAATATCACATCAAATGCAACCATTGAAATTACAATTAAATCTGCATACAACAATCTTGATCCCATCAACACAGGACAAGCCTTAATTATACTATTTGTCCAAATTTCTTCCCCAGAAGGCAACACATTATTAAATTGAACAGACACCACAGTAGGTTCAACAGATATAGTATGCATAAACTCCTCAGATATAAAAGAATGTGTTGCACCAGTATCAATTAAGGTAAGTGCTTCTTTTCCCAAAATAAAAATATTACCTGATATGACTGAAGCATCATGATTTGCGCCCTCCTTTGTCATTGAAAAGATTCGACCTTGCACTTTACCTTTTCCAAAAGAAAGAGGACAGTTATAAACCGTGTGTCCAACTTCCTTACATCTATAGCAACGACCGCTGCCAATTAAACATTCTCCTTTGTGTGACTTTCCACACTTGGCACACAATAGTCGATCATTATCTGCAGGAGGCAAAGGAAATCTACTACGCTGATCCATCTTGCCTTTGCCTTTATAACCTCCTCCTCTAAAATTCACACTTGAACCCTGACCCTGACCTCTGGCTTGAAAAACTTGTCTCCTCAACTGTCTATCCTTCTCAATCTCGTGCTCATCATGTTCAGCAAGTAAGGCTCTCTCCACAATTTCTTGATAATTCACTACCTTGGACATATGGACATCCCTACAAATTTCAGATTTCAAACCACGAATAAAGTGTTCACCTTTATCCTTGTCATTCTCAGCAATAAAAGGAACAAACACACAACCTTCTTCAAATTTCAGTATGTACTCAGTAACAGACAAAGAAGCCTGTCTCAACTCCAGAAACTCTTTCACTTTCTTGGCCTTAATTTCCTTTGAAAAATATTTGGCATGAAATAATTCCTTAAACTCGTTCCACACCAGTTCTTTAACATTAACAGTCACTTTGGTGGCTTCCCACCAAATACGAGCAGCCTTTACCAACATAAACACAGCACAACCAACTTTATCTTGATCAGAAAATTTCAAATAGTCAAAGATGGCTTCCAAAGCTTTGACCCATTCAAGAGCTAATAATGGATCAGGACCACCAATAAAATCAGGAGGATTCATCATCCTGAAACGATCATACGCACCATTTTCAGAATTATTTGTCGCGCCTTGAATTCTTTCTTGTGCTTGACCTTGAATCGTAGTTTGCATAGTCAATAACTGTTGGATCTGATCACCATGAACTTTAGCTTGATCTTGCAATAACTTAGTAAATTCATCTACTACATGAGTAGTCTTATCTGAGGAAGTAGTACTATCATCCCCTTCAACATTCTTACGCTTGGTAGGCATTTCCTATATAGGTGCTCATGTTAACATGGATAGAATGAAAGAATACATCAATGGCAATGGAATAGAATCAAATGTCAATGTTAAAATCAATAGATGCAGGATTGAAAACATACCAGATTGTCCTAGGCAGAAGAAGTCATACATGGTCCAAAGAACATTGCTCTGATACCAATTGAAACACCCCACTTAAAATTATTTTAAAATGAAATATAACTTGACATCAGCGGAAGCATTTATCGTAAAGAAAATATACTTTATATCCATTATAACCATTTTCATAAAATACAAACCAAACAATACATAAATTCAATACATCATAAATCAAATACCCACAATACATATAATAAAATACATGATATTTTTAAAACTTTAAATGTTCAACTCACACCAATAAAACATTAACATAACCAAATAAAATTTGTTCCATTTTCAATAGCTATATGACTTCTTCTCCTTGGACAATCTGCTTCAAATCTTTTTATTACCTGCATCACATGAAATAACTGGAATGAGATAAAACTCAGTAAGTAGAGAACTTTACATAACAAATACATATTTATATGGCTTGGCTTGAAATATCTCAATGGCAATGAAAGTGAACAATACCATCTTCAATGAACAATAATGAAAGAATAATATAGATGGTATACCATAGCATGAATGTAATGCCCGTGAATTTAATTATCGTAATCTGAAATGCTTTGGATATGATTACTGTAATCAGATATTAATCCGGAATGAGTTATTTAATTAATCGAGATGATTATAGACGGAACGGATCGGACCGGGAGAGTCGCGAAAAGAATTAAAATTATGTGTGCAAGAAAGGTCCCGCGCACATGCGCAGCATGTATTGGCGCACATGCGCGGAGATGGCAGAAGCAGCGGCGCATATGCGCGAAGAAGATGGCGCACATGCGCGGCAAGGCCAGAAGCATTGGCGCATATGCGCGAAGATGATGGCGCATATGCGCGGAAGGGACAGAATGGTTGGTGCATATGCGCGGAAAGATTGGCGCATATGCGCGAGAAGGAAAATGGCTGGTTCGAACAACTGGCGCATATGCGCGACTTTGTGCGCGCATATGCGCGAAACGTGCGAGTCATGCACTCTGCCACTTGCCTTGCATGCGTGGAATATATATATATATATATATATATATATATATATATATATATATATATATATATATATATATATATATATATATATATGTATAAAAATCGGATTCCTCATTCAGAATATGGAGAAGGAATCGAGAAGCTTAAGAAAAGCTTTGTTCTTTTCTTCGAAATCGATTTGCGAGTAAACCGTCTATCTGAATTGAAATCCGACTTCGGTACTGTGTTCCTATCAACGCAGGCTACACAAGGACGTAAGTTTTATTTCGTTTAGACAAGATTTGAATTTCTGATGTTGTTAGAATTGAATATGATTCAGATATGGTGTTTCTGCTACTGTAGACATCGTATAATTGAAGTCAAATTGAAGAACATATTGTTTATGTATTTGTTATGATTTTCAGAGTTGATTTGATTGAGATTTTATATCAGATTCGTATTGTTATTGAGATTATCATTTGTATAAGTATTGATTTCGAAGTCTGGTATTATATTTGTGATGTTTAGACTGACGGGGTTATCGAGACAGTATTGTTATGCCGTCGAAACATCAGTTGGTACAGATTGATCAGATTCAGTATTGGTTTCTGTTATCTCGTGATATTGTTGATATGAATCAGATTGTAGCTTATTCAGATATTGACCAGACAGATTTTGAATTGGATTATACATTGATACAGTGTATTGATTCTTATCATTTCAGATCAGATATGGACAAATTCGACTTCGAGATGTCGTCTTCATCAGATCAGGAAGACAAAGGTATAATTCATGTGATATCCGGGAAGAACAACTCAATTGAGATCGCGTTGAGTTGCCCACTAAATCACATACTATACTCTTGTTATGTTTTATATGATTATGCTATGATTATACATGGTTATTCATGCATTAAGATAGGACAGTCTGGAGATCAGGCAGACTCTAGACGTTCGGCGATATCTCAGCTCTGGGGAAGATCACCGCCCTTTTGTAGATGTGGATACAGATCAGGCCGAAGTCTAGGAATAAGACGTACAGCACCACGATTGGTTGGGTAGGTGACAGCCAGTGACGTCTTATTCACACCGGGATCCCTAGAGTTATAGTTGAGTCGAGTCTAGACATGATTCGATTAGGACTGCATGCTTATATGGATGTGGCTCCTAGATCATGGGACCCATCATTATTGCTTTCAGTTATGATAGCATGTTTGTATGATTTAGATTGTTTATATGCATGTTTAGCTGATTTGAAGTGCATGCTTGTTGTGATTAGATTTCATAGCTTATGAAATCTAATGTTTTGATTTTATTCGTGACAGCATGTTTCATGAATTATTTTATGTATATACATGTTTACCATGTTTTATACTGGGATTTATTTCTCACCGGAGTTATCCGGCTGTTGTCTTGTTTTGTATGTGTGCATGACAACAGGTGGGGCTGGATCAGGGTCAAGATGATGATGAGAGAAGACGAGTGTAGCGTGGTGATTCCGGACTTACAGTAGACTTGGTTTTATTACTGGACTTTAGTAGTTGAACCTTAAATTAGCTTGTTGTACTTTAATACTGAAATGTATTTTATACAGACATGTATAGTATTTAGATTCCATTACCTTCCGCAGTTATATCTTAAAACGAAAAATTTTTAGACCCTGTTTTATCTTAATTGATAATTAAATCCCAAAGATGATTAGCGTCCGGGTCCCCACAACAGGTGGTATCAGAGCTGATAGTTCCTTTAGACTTAGATTATCAGAGCGAAGATCCTTTAGAGATAGATCTTTAGATTGAGATAGTCAGAACTGATAGATTTTTTAGACTGACTTAGATTAAGATAGAAGAGAATGAGCGGGGTAGATGAATTTTCTTTCCTTGCATGTGTGTGCTAGCATGAGATTGATTTTAATGTTGACTGACATTGTGTGCTAGCATGGGACTATGTGTTACTGCTTAAAGATACATGGCTACCTGACTATTTGATTTAAATTGGTATTATGTATTCTTGAGTATGAATCAGATCGGATTCATGATCAGCAGTAAGATGATCATGATCAGAAAAAGATTGGCACAGATTTGCAGTATTGGGTTACTAATGTTTGTGGTAATCAGATATACCTCCCCGAAGGATTTTGGAAACAGGCAGTACATCGTATGAGCAGCCATATATACCAGAACCGCAGATAGATGTGTCAGCGACTCCGATGGAAACCAAGTTGGCAGAATTTCAGTTATTTCAGCCGCCGATTCTGAGTGGTACAGAGACGCCTGAAACGTGTCAGCACTGGGTTGAGGACATAGAGATATTGTTCGATCTACTGGATTGTACAGATGACCAAAGAGTTAAATTGGTATTTCACCAATTACAAGAGGCTGCCAGAAGTTGGTGGATTACAATCAAAAGAGTATTAGCACTACGTGGTACTGTGATCACGTGGGAAGTCTTCAAGACTGAATTCTATCAAAGATTTTTCTCCGCCTCGTACCGAGAAGACAAGAAAGCAGAATTTGAGAATTTAAGTCAAGGTCAATTGAATATTGATGATTATGCTGCTAAATTTTCTACTCTGTTGCGTTTTGCTCCTCATATGGCTAGGGATGATGAAGCTGTAGTGAATCAATTCATTAGAGGATTGAATTCGGAGATAGTTGCATTCATGAATCTACAGCGACCCTATCACTTTGCTGATGTCTTGAGTAAAGCAAAGAGAGCAGAAGAGAGTTTGATTCGACAATTAACGAGGTTGTGTGTGAAGCAACCCCAGACACCACAATCCCCTTCGAGATTTGAACGTGGCAGCACGAGTGGAAAGCAAGATTTGCTGAAAGCTCGGAAGAAACAGTTCAAGAAGTTAGGCAGTGGTTCCTCCAGTTCCAGTGGTTCCAGTCCGAGTTATACTGGAGTCTATTGCGCTAGGTGTGGAGGGAGACATCCCACCGAACAATGCCAGGGAGTGACTGGTAGATGCAATATCTGCGGACAGCATGGGCATTTTGCTAGAGTGTGTCCTCAGAAGGTTTCCCAAAGATTCTGGGGAGCAGGACCATCGGGTGGCAATGCGTGAAAAACAGACCCAGTAGTTACAACAGGTACCCTTCTTTATGATTATATTGCATACGTATTGATATATACTAATACATTCGTTATGAGTATCTGTGAATGAGTAGTATGAAGATATGCTGTATCTGTTGGGTCTGTGTATACTTTAGTATTGATTCCTTGGCTGTTGAGGAATATGTTGATATCAGAAATTTCTGTGACATATTATATACCACAGGTAGATGAGGATGGGACTGGATTAGATTATGATGTACTTGTAATTATCTGAGTTGGATTGCATTATTGACATGAATATGCGGAACAAGTACCGAAATATTGTAGCATGTGTTCCAGAAATAGTAAGATTAAGACTAGATCTAGGTGATAAATGAGGATTTTCGATCCAGAAGTCCTTAGAAAATTTTAGGGTTTAGGACTCGATTATTACAGAAAGGAACAGATGGCATCCTTATGTATCCAGTAGATCCACTGAAATCGAGTCTAAACTTTGATAGTAAGATAATAGTTAACTGGTGTTTGCTTAGATAAGATGTCAGATGGGTTCTCTATCAGAGAGAATTGAAAGAATTGACAGATTAAAGTATGGGCTAAAGAATCCAGTTGATTGTGTATTTCTCTTGAAGACATTTTAGTTCTGTTTCTAGATTGACAGATTATGTGTTCAGGGGTATTTTGAAGAATTATGCTTGTTATATCTATGATTCCGGGATATATCCACAGCATCTGATTGTTTATATTGAATATTTGAAGACTGGGTTAAATATTCCGAGAACTGTGATTATTGTATACAGCAATGGGTCAGGTATGGATCCGAATGCAGTTATTGATACAGGTTTATACTCAGACTATGCGGTATCAGGAATATCAAAATTAGCAGAATGTCAAAGATGTCAGAACTTTATTAGCTGGTTTGGGCAGATTATCTTCTTCTGATTATCTTATTCTCGTATTGTTGTATATCTGCTGAGTATTGTTATTGTTCTAAATCAGTATTTGAGACATTTTATATTGGTTGGGAATATATTCTATTTGCAGATGAGATAAAGCAGTTGATCTGGGCAGTATGAAGATTGGTCAGCCAGCCAGAATCTATTATGTTATGAGTTTTCTTAAACTCACTAGATCAGCATAGGATATTTATATTCTGAGGTTGATTTGGTGTTATTGTAATTATTATTCAGTGTGTGATACTATGCAGTTCCAATTGTATCAGAGTTGTTTGTGGAAAATACAGTAGTCCCGAACGGTGATCAGAATTTTCAGACCTGTATTTTGTTGATTAGATCAATATAACATCTATATGATTTTGTGTTTGTATCAGACATACTACTTCTATTGTGTGATGTCAGAATGTTTCAGAATTATTTATAGCTTTTGATATGGGTAGTCAGAGCCGAATGCCAGGTAGGTATTTTTTTTCATTATTTTATGTTATTAACTGATCTTTTACAGCATAGTTCGAATCTGAACTCTCAGGCAGTGTCAGAAATGCACAGTAAGGGATTCAGTTTCATTCAGATGGTTCAGAATGTATGATATTCGAACAGATAGTGTTGGTATAGACAGATGAGATCAGTTGGGACAGCAATTTATGTTGTAAGGTTGGTAAAAATGGTACTGATATGTCCGGATCGCTAACAAAAGAAGCCAAAAACTAGGAATTAGAAGATTATTACCGACTGAGTATATTCCTGAATAGAAATGGGAGTACAGTTCTATAGCTTTTGTAACGAAATTACCACCATTTTCTTCAGATTGGGATATGGTATGATCGTGATTGATAGATTGTTCAATCTATATCTAGTAGTTTGTAAAGATGATGTACAAACAGAACTAGATGACAGAGATCCCTGTCAAAGAAATAGTCAGATTGACTAGAATGATGATTTCGAATAAAGTATATCAGACTATGATTACGATTAAGTATGTACTTGTGGTAGATTATATCATAAGCTTTCTCTGGCAGATTGTTCACAAATTGACAGGTAGTCGGAGTGTCTTGTTCAGATATTGAAAGTTATTGGTAGAACTCTAGTGCTGAATGTTAGCATTAGTTATCAAGATAATTCAGAATGGATAGATGTAGGAAACCAATGTCGGATGATGACGATTGGTATTTGAAACCAAAGATGGAATAGGTCCTTGATTGGAATAAAAAGATGGAATAGCAACTACAGGTGGTATTTCTTTGTTATGGGTTGCAATTGGCGTATACGGGTGTTGTATAGCCAGTAATATGGGATTGAGTTGGCTAGTGAAATAAGTTTGGATGTGAAACTCTGTCATACAGATTTTCGGATAGATGTGGTTTGATGATTGGTGAGTTCGAGGACGAACTCAGATTTAAGAAGGGGAGAAATGTAATGCCCGTGAATTTAATTATCGTAATCTGAAATGCTTTGGATATGATTACTGTAATCAGAGATTAATCCGGAATGAGTTATTTAATTAATCGAGATGATCATAGACGGAACGGATCGGACCGGGAGAGTCGCGAAAAGAATTAAAATTATGTGTGCAAGAAGGGTCCCGCGCACATGCGCAGCATGTATTGGCGCACATGCGCGGAGATGGCAGAAGCAGCGGCGCATCTGCGCGAAGAAGATGGCGCACATGCGCGGCAAGGCCAGAAGCATTGGCGCATATGCGCGAAGATGATGGCGCATATGCGCGGAAGGGACAGAATGGTTGGTGCATATGCGCGGAAAGATTGGCGCATATGCGCGAGAAGGAAAATGGCTGGTTCGAACAACTGGCGCATATGCGCGACTTTGTGCGCGCATATGCGCGAAACGTGCGAGTCATGCATGTTAGAGTAGGTGCCCGTCGAGCCAAGTGTTGGCCGAGTGTTCGCAATGAAACTCTATGTATAAGCAATCATTATTTTAATAATATTTGAAATTATTATTATGGCACATCTTTATCTGTATACCCATGCTAGTTGCATAGATAAAGCCCTTGAATATACAAATAGTAGAAAGAATATGAGATGCTCATATGATGAGTATCATGAAACTCATATTTGGAATACTGTATATTCTAAACCGTTCCTAGTCGATTCAGCCGCCACTAAGAAGGATAAAGGCCGCTCGAGTTAGAGACTAGTATCTGCGATGTGAGTACCATGTTTCATTGGTAGGGGACATTGTGATGTCCGAACATGCAGATAGGTGCTCCTTGTAGAGTGCACTGAACAACCCTCCATAAAAGGACTTTCCAAGTGGTTCTCACTTATCGAGTGGAAAAGTCCTGGTTTATGGTTGTACAGAATTAGTCCTTATGAGCCGGGACAACATTGAGACTCTATGTGCTAGAATTACACTTTGACTTGTTTACCGACTCTCATGGGGTCATCAGGTGGCAAGGTTGGGTGTTCTGTCGAAACACATAGGAGTCGATGCATTGTAGTCGGGGATTCACCGCTTACCTTCGGGTATGGATATCCTATGTGTTATCATGTGTATGTAGGTTGAAATCTCTGATCAGAGTATGGTGGTAATTATGAAAGGGTTTCATAGATTACACCATCGATGCAACTACGACATGAGACATAGTATCGATTCATTGACAACTCTCGATAAACCAATAGTTGTCGAATCGGTCGGGATATATGAGTTGAAGGGACCGTACTGTACGCTAACCATAATTGAATGATTCTTGCAGGCACTATCATGTGATACCTAGGGAATCACGTAAGCGATGCTGCTAGGCGTTTAACGTGATTGGTTGGGTACTATCAGACTTGAGTTCTGACGTTCTTGCAATCAAGGAGTTGAAAAGTAAGAATGGAGCAATTGGGGTATGCTCGAATAAGGACATGTTTAGTCCGAATCACATAGAGATGTGAACCCACGGCTAGTTGTATCAATGAACCATTGAGGGCCACACAAGTACTAGCTTTGTAAATCCCGATGAGAAGTAAAAATAGTTCAATGTGTTGAACGGCTTATAAAGGTGTTTATAAGCGAAAGGAAAATTAGAAGTATGACTTCTATAAAGGAGAAAATAGTTCAATGTGTTGAACGACTTATAAAAGAGTTTATAAGTGTAAAGAAAAATAGAAGTATGACTTCTATGAGAAAAATATAAATTTTAATTTATGGAAGTGTTCCTAGATTAAAATTTGGCCAAGTGAATAATGTATTTGAAAATTGTGATTTTCATAAACATTATTATGGACTTAATTAAATTAATTCAAGTGTTGAATTAATTAAACACTAGTGGGCCTAGTAGAGTCCAAATAATTAAATTAATTCAAGTGTTGGATTAATTAAATAACATTGGGCCTTGTAGAGCCCAATTGGAATTAATTATTTAACTAGTGGGCTTGAGTAAAATCAAGTAAAATATAATTGGGCTCAAATGTGTTTGAGACAATTAGAAAAGAGTCCATGGGCCTTGCAAAAGTTGCAAGCCCACTAGGGTTTGCATGCTTGGGAGATCAAGGGTCTTGAATACTTTTTAATAAAATATTGCATGGCATGCAACTTTTGGATCTAGCTTTTTGCAACCCCAAGACTCAATTTTCTCCCTCATTCTTGCACCTATCTTGGCCGAAATATTCATCCCATTTTTCTCTCACATTTTTCTTCTCTCTTTTGTTCTTCAAGTGTTGGAGAATAAAAGTCTTCTCATTGAAAAATCCTCAAGTTTTTCTAGTGCAAAACTTGAGGGGATTTACATAGCTAAGTGGTGGGCCTAATTCTTGAAGAGGAAGAGGGTGTGCTTGTAGATTTGTCTACCAAAGAAGAGCTAAAGTATTCATACTTTAGTTCGAGCCATTACATCAACCTCAAGAGGTTGATAGGTAATCTTTCTTAAACATCCTATGCATGTTTTTGGAGTTTTTGTAAATATTACACCTAAACCAAGGGTGGCCGAAATTTAGTGATTAAATTTAAAATTTTTGACTTCCGTTGCGCTTCCGGCCACCGTAACCGGTCCTCTTTCAATGCACTCCGCCACTTGCCTTGCATGCGTGGAATATATATATATATATATATATATATATATATATATATATATATATATATATATATATATATATGTATAAAAATCGGATTCCTCATTCAGAATATGGAGAAGGAATCGAGAAGCTTAAGAAAAGCTTTGTTCTTTTCTTCGAAATCGATTTGCGAGTAAACCGTCTATCTGAATTGAAATCCGACTTCGGTACTGTGTTCCTATCAACGCAGGCTACACAAGGACGTAAGTTTTATTTCGTTTAGACAAGATTTGAATTTCTGATGTTGTTAGAATTGAATATGATTCAGATATGGTGTTTCTGCTACTGTAGACATCGTATAATTGAAGTCAGATTGAAGAACAGATTGTTTATGTATTTGTTATGATTTTCAGAGTTGATTTGATTGAGATTTTATATCAGATTCGTATTGTTATTGAGATTATCATTTGTATCACTATTGATTTCGAAGTCTGGTATTATATTTGTGATGTTTAGACTGACGGGGTTATCGAGACAGTATTGTTATGCCGTCGAAACATCAGTTGGTACAGATTGATCAGATTCAGTATTGGTTTCTGTTATCTCGTGATATTGTTGATATGAATCAGATTGTAGCTTATTCAGATATTGACCAGACAGATTTTGAGTTGGATTATACATTGATACAGTGTATTGATTCTTATCATTTCAGATCAGATATGGACAAATTCGACTTCGAGACGTCGTCTTCATCAGATCAGGAAGACAAAGGTATAATTCATGTGATATCCGGGAAGAACAACTCAATTGAGATCGCGTTGAGTTGCCCACTAAATCACATACTATACTCTTGTTATGTTTTATATGATTATGCTATGATTATACATGGTTATTCATGCATTAAGATAGGACAGTCTGGAGATCAGGCAGACTCTAGACGTTCGGCGATATCTCAGCTCTGGGGAAGATCACCGCCCTTTTGTAGATGTGGATACAGATCAGGCCGAAGTCTAGGAATAAGACGTACAGCACCACGATTGGTTGGGTAGGTGACAGCCAGTGACGTCTTATTCACACAGGGATCCCTAGAGTTATAGTTGAGTCGAGTCTAGACATGATTCGATTAGGACTGCATGCTTATATGGATGTGGCTCCTAGATCATGGGACCCATCATTATTGCTTTCAGTTATGATAGCATGTTTGTATGATTTACATTGTTTATATGCATGTTTAGCTGATTTGAAGTGCATGCTTGTTGTGATTAGATTTCATAGCTTATGAAATCTAATGTTTTGATTTTATTCGTGACAGCATGTTTCATGAATTATTTTATGTATATACATGTTTACCATGTTTTATACTGGGATTTATTTCTCACCGGAGTTATCCGGCTGTTGTCTTGTTTTGTATGTGTGCATGACAACAGGTGGGGCTGGATCAGGGTCAAGATGATGATGAGAGAAGACGAGTGTAGCGTGGTGATTCCGGACTTACAGTAGACTTGGTTTTATTACTGGACTTTAGTAGTTGAACCTTAAATTAGCTTGTTGTACTTTAATACAGAAATGTATTTTATACAGACATGTATAGTATTTAGATTCCATTACCTTCCGCAGTTATATCTTAAAACGAAAAATTTTTAGACCCTGTTTTATCTTAATTGATAATTAAATCCCAAAGATGATTAGCGTCTGGGTCCCCACAATGAATATGAAACAATAGCTCAAGGATCTATAATCTGTGAATGTTATCTCTGTTAATATATATAAATATATATCGGACTGTGAGAGATAACCATGAAATGAAATGATAGTCTGTAACTTGTAATCTGTGACCTGTGAATATTATCTCTGTTGATATATATAAATATATATCGGACTGTGAGAGATAATCTATGTATAGCATCTCTGTGATATATGAAAATATATACCAGGCTGTGAGAGAAACTCTTCATGTGATTGGCCAATGACATGCATGAATTACTATCATTTCCTTGGATTGGAACATATGAAATTCATTGAAACAATTCATCAAACACTTGATATGCACATAGGATTGTAGCATATGGAATTCAATGGGACAATTCATCAAACACTTGATATGCACAAAGGATTGTAGCATATGAATTTATTGGGACAATTCATCAAACACTTGATATGCACAAAGGATTGTAGCATATGAATTTATTGGGACAATTCATCAAACACTTGATAGGCACAATAGTTTGCTACCTTCTTTAACAATGGAATCAATAGAATACTTGGATCTTTGAATATATAACAATGAATATGGCATAATATAACCATAAAAGAAGCTAGACATCAATAAACATGGCTTGGATACATATATATCATGTGAGCACAAGAAATAGCTTCTACTTACAACCCAATCAACACTTGGTTGCAAAGATCACCTCAATAGAATCCCTACAACAATAAACACCATAAAAACTATGAATTAACATCATATAAACTTAGATCTATAAAGTCAACGTATTCATCTAACCCAACAATTCTTCACAAAACCCATAAATAATTAAGATCTTACCTTGTAGCTAGCACCTAGTCTAGGAGATGCTAAGATTTCCACAAAATCCTTGAACTTGAAGAAGATTTGGTAGAGAGAAATTTTGGGGAAAAAGATGAGAAACGTAGGAGAAAGAAGGAGAAAGAAGAAATGAAAATAAATCTTCAAACCATGCTATAAAAACTCATTCCTAACCTTAAAATCGCATTTCGGAATAGCACTTTTCGTCCAAAAATATCCAGCACCGCACCCGCGCTCAATGGGCAGCGCGGGTGCGGCGCTGCCCAGCACGAGGCAGCGCGGGCGCGGGTGCGGCCCTGCTTCGGCAGGGCCGCGCACCCGCGCTGCATCTTGCAGTGCGGGTGCGGCGCTGCCTCGGCAGGGCAGCGCCCCTGCGCTGCCTATGGCAGCGCTGGTGCGGCGCTGCCTGCCCAGCAGCGCTGCCGCCCGCACCGACGCCCAACTCCTCCGACACGAACCTCTAAAAACGACTTTTCTAGACTTGATATCCAACCTTTTCTTATTCCACTCAATTATTATGAATTTTAACCACCAACTTCTTTATAAAATTAAGCATAAAACCATCACCAAAACTTGTCCAATCCCATATTCATCCACAACTAGGCCACTATAATTTCTCTAACCCATTGACAATAACATGAACTATAATCAACACTAAAACTTGACCATATCAATATATATGAATATCCCATAATCATAACACATGAAATCACTGATCAATGAACAATAAAACTTGGGATATTACACATATTGCTAGTGAATGTCCTAATGAGAGGGTGATGGTTTCGAATGCTTATGGTGAGTATGAGTCCCAAAGCGAGGGTAGTGATGATGATATGCCTGCATTGGAGGATCCCGATGAGGGATATGAGGCGGTTGTAGGAGTATCATTGGTGACTAGGCGTATCATGATTGGCCAAGTCAAGGAGGAGGAGACCAATCAAAGGAGGAACTTGTTCCATACTAGGTGCTTTGTGAACGAAAAGGTTTGCAACGTTATTATAGATGGGGGAAGTTGCACTAATGTGGCTAGTGTTGAGATGGTGGAGAAGTTGAGTTTGCCTGCTTTAAAGCACCCTCAACCATATAGGCTTCAATGGTTGAATGATTGTGCGGAAGTGAAAGTAAATAGGCAAGTACTAGTGTCTTTTTCTATCGGGAAGTATGCGGATGAGGTTTTGTGTGACATGGTACCTATGCATGCTTGTCATATATTGTTGGGTAGGCCTTGGCAATTTGATAGGAAGGTAACACATGATGGTTTCAAGAATAGGTACTCATTTGTCCTAAACAAAGAACCAATTATATTACTACCTTTGTCACCAAAACAAATACTTGAAGATCAATTGAAAAAGAAAAAAAGAGATGAGGCCGAAAAAAAGAGTGTCCAAAAGAGTGAGATGGCCTTCGAAAAAGAAAAAGACAATTATATGGTCGAAAGAAAGAGTGAACAAAAGAGTGAGATGACCATAGAAAAGAAAAAAGAGAGAGAAAAAGAGGCCAAAGAGAAAGAAAAGAAAAATAATTTGATGGCCCAAAGGAGTGAAAAGAGTGAGGTTGAGAGTTGTTTATTATTGCAAAAACCATTACATGTACCTTTGTACAAAGTGGTTTACCCATATTGTGATGAAATCGCCGGTTCAATCCCGAGCATTGTTATTTCTTATTTGCAGGATCTTGGAGTTATCATGACAAGGAGACAAGTGAATCCTGTCGAAGGGAGAACCCAAAAGTTTGAGCCTAGAGAATGCAAGTGCAATCACGGCGAGGTAAGGTTAGTTGCCACTACAACAACTATGAGGTATGATTTTCTTCTTTACCTTAATTCATTGTTGTCTTGTCTTCAAGAATTATGGGAGCAACTTGCAAATGTGATGTTTAGGAGATATGAATGTGATTTAATCTTGTTGCCGAAGTGTCATAGAAATGAGGAGGGAGATGTATTGCATGAATTAGATTCGAATGTTATTGATTTTGAGTGTTCAAAGTTTGTCCAATTGACACTTTGTCATGACAATGACCTATGTGCATTAGAATTAAATTCATGTGGTGAGTTAAATGAATATAATAATTTCTTTGTTCATGATGAATATAATTTTAAGGAGATTAAATTGTTCATGTCATGCTCATTTTATGAAATAATCGTTAGTGAGGCGTATTGTTGTGATTTCATCATTGACAAAATTAATGGATTTCTATGTTGGTTGCATATGAAGAGGTATGTTAAATGGAATAGCAAAGAATGCATTGCCTATAGGGCTAGGGCACCTGAGCTTGATTTCTATAAGTTGCTTGAAGCCGTTCTTATTCCTAGTGAGCTATGGTCGTACACGTGTATGGATTTCATTTTTGTGTTGACTAGGTCTAAGAAGGGGAGGAACTTGATTTTTGTGATACTTAACGGTATTCTATCATTTTATGTCATTTATTATTTGGTATATGTTGATGTTGGTGAGTTGATAGTGAATGCTGCCATGGAGTTAGGGATCAAGGCGTTGATGGCGCGTGTGGGCAATGGCATCTACAAACTTGCGCTTAAAGGTAAGTATGTTGATAATATCCTCCTTGTTGTTACTAACTTGCTTCGTTTTTGTGCAAGGGGGCAAGATTTGAGGACAAATCCTTTTCAAGAAGGTGAGGATGATGCGATCGTGGTAGCCTTGCACGGGAGTATGAGCAAAGAAGATGGATTTACGTGCGAGGAGCAAAATGATGAAGGGGTCGTGATGCATGGGAGTATGTTGGAAGGCCAAAGGAACATGATTCAAACATTATTCTCATCGGCCGAGTCTGCACGGACCAGCACACGGACCTGCACAAGGGGTCCGTGCCATTTACACCCTGAGATGAGCAACTACAGAGCCTACACGGACCTGAAGACGGACCCAGGCACGGGGTCCGTGCCCTACTACATAGGCGAAGACCGTGCCTACACGGACCCGTACACGGAGGTGAGCACGGGGTCCGTGTCCCTTGATCCCGACTGAAGATGAGTTACAGTATGTACACGGACCCAGACACGGAGGTCTGCACGGGGTCCGTGCCTAGTGTTTCTGCGCGACAAAATTACCTTTTTTTTAGAGTTTTATTTTGTTAGGAAACTAGATTTTATGATATCTTTTGATATATAGACTATGTTGAACGAATTTTTGGAAGACAATACACATATTTTTTTGAGTTTATCAAACTTGTGAGAATTTTCTCTCAACTTTTCAAAGCTTTTAGCTTTGTCAAATCAAATCAAATTTATCAAAGTTTTTAACTTTGTGGCGTTTGTCGATCGTTGCTTGTGCGGATTGTCGTAGGCAAAGTTCTTCGAAGGTTCGTATAGTTTTCGATTGTTTATCCTCGTGTTTATTTGTTGCTAAACTCTTGCTAGTTTAGAGGTGAATATCACACAATACTTGAATCAAAAGATCGGGAAAACACACGGATCTTAATATCGTAATTGAATAGAGGGTGCGATTTATTTTTAATCGTGTTTGCTATTTATTCGTGTCAAGATTCACGTCAATGAGTCGCATAGTGAGGGTGATGATGATGATGAGATGCCTGCGTTAGAGGATCCTGATGAGGAATATGAGGCGGTTGTAGGTGAAGCATTAGTGACTAGGCGTATCATGAGTGCCCAAGCCAAGGAGGAGGAGACTAACCAAAGGGAAAACTTGTTCCATACTAGGTGTTTTGTGAATGGCAAGGTTTGCAATCTTATCATAGATGGGGGAAGTTGTACTAATGTGGCTGGTAGTGAGATGGTAGAAAAATTGGGTTTACCTACATTAAAGCATAGTCAACCATATAGGCTTCAATGGTTGAATGATTGTGCGGAGGTGAAGGTGAACGAACAAGTTTTGGTGTCCTTTTCTATTGGGAAGTATGTTGATGAGGTCTTGTGTGACGTTGTACCCATGCATGCATGTCATATTTTGTTGGGTAGACCTTGGCAACATGATAGGCGTGTGTCACATGATGGGTTTAAGAATAAGTACTCATTTGTCTTGAAGAAGGAAACCATTGTATTACTTCCTTTGTCTCCAAAGCAAGTGTTGGAGGACCATTTGAAAAAAAAGAAGAGAGATGAGGCCGAAAGAAAGAGTGAAATAAAAAGTGAGGTGGCCTTGGAAAATAAAAAAGAAATGGCTGAAAAAAAGAGTGATCAGAAGAGTGAGATAGCCATACAAAAAAAGAATGAGAGGAAAGAAAAAGAGAGGAAAGAGGCCAAAAAGAAAACATATATGGCCCAAAAAGGTGAGGTGAAACACTTGATGCACACACATGAACCACTTGTGTTGATTCTTTATAAAGAGATCCTCTTTAACACAAGTGATATAGCCGGATCCCTTCCGAGCATTGTTGTTTCACTCTTGCAGGAATTTGATGATATATTTCCGGAGGAGTTACCTCAAGGACTACCACCATTGAGGAGGATTGAGCACCAAATTGATTTGGTACCCGGAAGTGCATTGCCAAATCGTCCAGCTTATAGGAGCAATCCGGAGGAGACCAAGGAGCTTCAACGGCAGGTAAGTGAGTTGTTAGATAGGGGTTTTGTGCGTGATTCCATGTCACCTTGTGCCGTACCTGTTTTATTAGTTCCTAAGAAAGATGGCTCATGGCGTATGTGTGTAGATTGTAGGGCAATTAATAACATTACCATTAAGTATAGGCATCCCATACCTAGACTAGATGATATGTTAGATGAATTGCATGGTGCTTGCATATTTAGCAAAATTGATTTGAAGAGTGGTTATCACCAAATTAGGATGAGGGAAGGTGATGAGTGGAAAACTGCTTTTAAAACCAAATACGGGTTATATGAGTGGATGGTCATGCCTTTCGGCTTAACTAACGCTCCTAGCACCTTTATGAGGTTAATGAACCATGTTTTGCGTGCGTACATAGGAAAATTTGTTGTTGTTTATTTTGATGATATCCTTGTATATAGCAAAGACTTGGATGAGCATGTTGGTCACTTGAAACTTGTGCTAATCACACTAAGGGCTGAAAATCTATATGCTAACTTAAAGAAATGTGATTTTTGTACACACAAACTTGTCTTTCTTGGTTTTGTGGTAAGCTCACAGGGGATACAAGTTGATGAAGACAAGGTAAGTGCTATTCGAGATTGGCCAATGCCTACTACTGTTGGTCAAGTTCGAAGCTTCCATGGCCTTGCAAGCTTCTATAGGAGGTTTGTAAAGGATTTTAGCACATTGGCAGCACCAATGACAGCGGTAATTAAGAAGAACGTTCCATTCTGTTGGGGCGAGGAGCAAGAGAAGTCTTTTAATCTTATTAAGCAAAAATTAATTAATGCTCCTTTACTTGTTTTACCTGATTTTTCTAACACTTTTGAAATTGAATGTGATGCTTCAGGGGTAGGTATCGGTGGAGTTTTGATGCAAGGCGGACGGCCGGTGGCATACTTTAGTGAGAAGCTCAATGGAGCAGCGCTGAATTATCCCACGTATGATAAGGAGTTCTACGCACTTGTGAGGACCTGAGAGACGTGGCAGCACTACTTGAGGCCTAAGGAGTTTGTGATTCACACGGATCATGAGTCTCTTAAGCACCTTAAGGGGCAGCAGAAGTTGAACAAGCGGCATGCCAAGTGGCTAGCATTCATTGAAACATTCCCCTACATCATAAAGTACAAACAAGGTAAGGAAAATGTAGTGGCCGACGCACTATCACGGAGGTACGTACTAATCTCTACCTTGGAGTCAAAAATTTTGGGGTTTGAGCATGTGAAGGAATTGTATGTGCTAGATGAGGATTTTAAGAGCTTGTTTGAAACTTGTATGCATGGTCCACATGAAAAATTTTATTTGCATCATGGTTTCTTGTTTAGAGAAGATACGTTGTGCATTCCTAAATCATACATTCGTGAACTACTTGTTAGGGAGGCACATGGGGGTGGTTTGATGGGACATTTTGGTGTGGCTAAAACTTTAAGTGCACTGCATGAACATTTCTATTGGCCACACATGAAACGTGATGTTGAGCGTGTTTGTGAGAAGTGCATAACTTGTAGACAAGCTAAGTCTAGGACACTACCACATGGATTATATACACCACTTCCCGTCCCTAGTGAACCATGGGTTGATATCTCTATGGACTTTGTTTTGGGGTTGCCTAGGACAAAGAAGGGGAGGGACTCTATATTTGTTGTTGTGGATAGGTTTTCTAAGATGGCACACTTTATAGCTTGTCACAAGACTGATGATGCCTCTAACATTGCGGATTTATTCTTTAGAGAAGTCGTTAGGTTGCATGGCATGCCTAGGACTATTGTGTCTGACCGTGATGTTAAATTCTTAAGTTACTTTTGGAAAACACTATGGGCTAAACTTGGCACCAAATTACTGTTTTCTGTGACCTGTCATCCTCAAACTGATGGTCAAACTGAGGTAGTTAATAGGACGTTAGGAACTTTATTACGTGCTATTCTTGAAAAGAACTTAAAGAATTGGGAAAATTGCTTGCCATTTGTTGAATTTGCTTATAATCGTTGTGTGCATTCTACTACTAGCTATTCGCCATTTGAAATTGTATACGGTTTTAATCCTTTGACTCCGTTGGATTTGATGTCTTTACCTGTGAGTGAAAGGTTAAACTTGGACGGCAAAAAGAAGGCTGAATTTGTTAGGGGGTTGCATGAAAAGACCAAAGCCAACATTGAGAAGAAGAATGAACAATAGGCTTAGCAAGCCAACAAAGGGAAGAAGAAGGTGATATTTGAGAAGGGGGATTGGGTGTGGCTACACTTGAGGAAGGAAAAGTTCCCCGAGAAGAGACGTTCAAAGCTATTACCTAGGGGTGATGGACCATTCCAAGTCCTTGAAAGGATCAATGACAACGCCTACAAACTCGATCTACCGGGTGAGTATAACGTGAGTTCTACTTTTAATGTTAGTGACTTGTCGTTGTTTGATGTAGGTGACGAACTGGATTTGAGGACAAATCCTTTTCAAGAAGGGGAGGATGATGCAAACACGGATGGTCAAGCTCCAAGGAAAGCATGGGACCCTTTAGAGTTGCCGGAGGGACCAATCACGAGGGGACGATCGAAGAGATTCAAGGAAGCATTGCAGGGGCTTATGAGCAAGGAGGAAGGACCGCTAAGTGCTGGAGGGTTTTCGATGCATGGGAGTGAGTTTGGAAGTCACAAGAACAAAATTCAAGTGATAAATGAAGAAGAGGCCAGAAGCATCGGCGCCCGAGCGGCCAAAGATTACCGCCCGAGCGCCACATGTACTGCCCGCGGAGAAAACTTACAGAAAGCCTCGCGCCCGAGCGGTAATAATCTACCGCCGAGCGCGAATAGTCCAGAGCCCTCGGCGCTCGAGCGGCAATTTCCTACCGCCCGAGCGTGCGTCTTTTTCGAGAATATTTTAATTTCCTACTTTAGAGTTTTATTTTGTGAGGTAACTAGATTCTAGTAATCTTTTTTGATATGTAAACCATATTGGACGAAATTTTACACACAATTCAGATTTCATTATTTTGATTTTTATCAAAGTTTAGAGTTTTTCTCTCAAACGTTCAAAGCTTCGCTTTGTTATTCAGAAATCAAACTTATTAAAGTTTTTAACTTTGTGGCGTTTGTCGATCGTGCTTGTGCGGATTGTCGTCGACTAGTTCTTCGAAGGTTCGTTATAATTTCGATTGTTTATCTAGTGATTATTTGTTGCTAGTCTTTTCATAGTTTAGAGGTGAATATCACAACACACACACTTGATTCAAAAGATCGGGACAACAAAGATTCTTTGTTTGATATTGAATTGAGGGCGCGATTCGATTTTAATCGTGTTTGCTATTCATTCGTACAAAGATTCACATCATGTATACATGCATATGCATAATAAAATCATAAAGCACAAACTCAGCATGTAACATAAGTCATGGGTTCCATAGTCTATGAAGCCACTCTATATAAACATGCAATGCAAATCAAATCATGTCTTGACTGAAAGCGGACCGGTTACGGAGGCCGGAAACGCAACGGAAGCAAAAAATTAAAATTTTTTATCAAGAATTTTCGGCCCCCTCAAATGTTTTGTGTAATATTTACAAAAACTAAAACCATGCATAGGATGATTAAAGGATTTACCTATCAACTCCTTAGAGTTGATGAAATGGCTCCAACTAAAGTATGAATACTTTAGCTCTTCTTTGGTAGACAAATCTACAAGCACACCTTCTTCCTCTTCAAGAATAAGGCCCACCACTTAGCTATGTAAATCCCCTCAAGTTTTGCACTAGAAAAACTTGAGGATTTTTCAAAGAGAATGATTTTTGCTCTCCAAAATGAAGAACAAAATGGAAGAAAAATGAGAGAAAAATCCTTGAGAGATTTCGGCCAAGTGATGTGTTAGGGAGAGTGGGAGAATAGCCTAGGTATTGTGAAAAGTTGTCTCTCAAAAGTTGCATGCCTTTTGAATATTTTAATAAAAAGTAATCAAGGCTCTTCACCTCCCAAGCATGCAATCCCTACATGTCTCACTTATATATTATATGGTTTTTAACACATTAAAAACCATAGACTAAATTTTATTATCTCAAACACATTTGAGATTAATTAAATATTACTTGATTTTACTCAAGTCCCACTAGTTAAATAATTATTTAAATTGAGCTCTACAAGACTCAATATTATTTAATTAATTCAACACTTGAATTAATTTAATTATTTAGACTCTACTAGGTCTACTAGTGTTTAATTAATTCAACACTTGAATTAATTTAATATAGTCCACAATAATGTTTATGAAAATCACAATTTTCAACTACATTATTTACTTGGCCAAATTTTAATCTTAGGAACACTTCCATTAATTAAAATTTATATTTCTCTCATAGAAGTCATACTTCTAATTTTTCTTTACGCTTATAAACACATTTATAAGCCGTTCAACACATTGAACTATTTTACTTCTCTTCGGGATTTACTAAGCAAGTACTTGTGTGGCCCTCAATGGTTCATTGATACAACTAGCCGTGGGTTCACATCTCAATGTGATTCGGACTAAACATGTCTTTATTCGAGCATACCCCAATTGCTCCATTCTTACTTATCAACTCCTTGATAGTAAGAACGTCAGAACTCAAGTCTGATAGTACCCAACCAATCACGTTAAGCGCCTAGCAGCATCGCTTACGTGATTCCCTAGGTATCACATGATAGTGCCTGCAAGAACCATTCAATTATGGTTAGCGTACAGTACGGTCCCTTCAACTCATATATCCCGACCGATTCGACAACTATTGGTCTATCGAGAGTTGTCAATGAATCGATACTATGTGTCATGTTGTGGTTGCATCGATGGTGTAATCTATGAAACCCCTTTCATAATTACCACCATACTCTGATCAGAGATTTCAACCCACACATACATGAAAAACACATAGGATATCCATACCCGTAGGTAAGCGGTGAATCCCCGGCTACAATGCATCGACTCCTATATGTTTCGCCGTAACACCCAACCTTGCCACCTAATGACCCCATAAGAGTCGGTAAACAAGTCAAAGTGAAACGCTAGCATATAGAGTCTCAATGTTGTCCCGAGTCATAAGGACTAATGGTGTACAACCATAAACTAGGACTTTTCCACTCGATAAGTGAGAACCACTTGGAAAGTCCTTTATAGAGGGTTGTTCAGTGCACTCTACCAGGAGCACCTATCTGCATGCTCGGACATCACAATGTCCCCTACCAATGAAACATGGTACTCACATCGCAGATACTAGTCTCTAACTCGAGCGGCCTTTATCCTTCTTAGTGGCGGCTGAATCGACTAGGAACGGTTTAGAATATACAGTATTCCAAATATGAGTTTCATGATACTCATCATATGAGCATCTCATATTCTTTCTACTATTTGTATATTCAAGGACTTTATCTATGCAACAAGCATGGGTATAAAGATAAAGATGCGCCAAATTAATAAATTGAAATATTATTAAAATAAAGATCGTTTATACAAATAGTTTCATTGTGAACAGTCGGCCAACACTTGGCTCGACGTGCACCTACTCTAACAATCTCCCACTTGCACTAGAGCCAACTACCTATATGCTTTAGACCCATTGATTCGCGATGCTTCTCGAACGATGGTCCTGGTAAAGGCTTAGTTAGTGGATCAGCAACATTATCTGCGGAGCCGACTTTGTCGATCGACACTTCTCCTCGTTCCACGATCTCTCTGAGGATGTGGTACTTTCTCAATACATGTTTGGACTTCTGATGAGACCTTGGCTCCTTCGCCTGAGCTATGGCTCCCGTGTTGTCGCACATCACCGGGATAGGAGCAACTCCATTTGGAATGACGCCCAACTCTTGGACGAAATTCCTAATCCAAACAGCCTCCTTTGCTGCAGCCGATGCAGCAATGTATTCTGCCTCAGTGGTGGAATCCGCAGTACTGTCTTGCTTGGAACTCTTCCAAGAGACAGCACCACCATTGAGCATGAATATGAATCCGGAGGTTGACTTCGAGTCATCAACATCGCTTTGGAAGCTAGAGTCGGTATAGCCTTCCAATTTCAGTTCTCCACCCTCATAGACCAAGAACAACTTATTGGTCCTTCTCAAATACTTGAGGATGTCTTTCACAGCTTTCCAGTGTGGAAGACCGGGGTTGGATTGATATCTACTCACTACACTTAGTGCAAATGCCACGTCAGGACGTGTAGATATCATCCCATACATGATACTACCAATGGCTGAATCATACGGAATTCGTGTCATCGCCGCTATCTCTGCATCAGTCTTGGGAGACATAGACTTGGATAGGGACACGCCATGACACATTGGTAGATGTCCTCTCTTGGACTCATCCATCGAGAACCGCTTCACGATGGTATCAATGTATGTGGACTGGGTGAGACCAAGCAATCTTTTTGATCTATCTCTATAGATCTGTATTCCCAATACAAAAGATGCTTCACCCAAGTCCTGCATTGAGAACTTACTTGCTAACCATATCTTAGTTGATTGCAACATTCCTACATCATTCCCAATGAGTAGAATGTCATCAACATAAAGAACTAGGAATGTCACAGCACTCCCACTGACCTTCTTATACACACAGGGTTCCTCAGGATTCTTAGTAAAACCAAACTCTTTGATTGTACTATCGAATACTATCGAATCTGAGGTTCCAACTCCTCGATGCCTGCTTAAGACCATAAATAGATCTTTGAAGTTTGCATACCATATGCTCACTTCCGATAGATGTGAAACCCTCAGGTTGAGACATGTAAATTTCTTCCTTAATATCACCATTAAGGAAGGCTGTCTTAACATCCATCTGCCATATCTCATAGTCATACCATGCAGCTATGGCTAGCAATATCCTAATGGACTAGAACATCGCAACTGGAGAAAAGGTTTCCTCATAGTCAACACCTTGTCTTTGAGTATACCCTTTTGCTACCAATCGCGCCTTGAAGGTCAATACCTTCCCATCCGCCCCAAGTTTCCTCTTGTAAATCCATTTACACCCTATGGGAACAGTTCCCTCACGTGGATCCACAAGATTCCACACTTGGTTCGAATGCATGGAATTCATCTCAGATTCCATTGCTTCAAGCCACTTGGATGAATCGGCATCCGATAACGCTTCCTTGAAAGTCCTTGGATCACATCCAAGGTTAGGCTCATCATGGCCCTCTTCAAGAAGCAGACCATACCTCACAGGTGGTCTCGAGACTCTCTCGGTTCTTCTAGGAGCTTGTGTCTCCTCACTTGGCTTCTCGGGTGTGGGTTCTACAACTGTGGGTGTCTCTCGAACCTCTTCGAGTTCTATCATCTCGCCTTTTCTATCCAATAGAAATTCCTTTTCCAAAAAGGTTGCGTTCCTAGAAACAAACACCTTTGCTTCTTGGGGATGATAGAAGTAATATCCAATTGAATTCCTTGGATATCCCACAAAGTAGCATAAAATGGATCGACTATCCAATTTATCTCCCACTGTCTGCTTCACATAAGCAGGACACCCCCATATTCTAAGATAAGAATACTTGGGAGGCTTACCCATCCATATCTCATATGGAGTCTTGTCAATTGCCTTTGTATGGACATTGTTCAACAACATTGCCGCTGTTTCAAGCGCATATCCCCAAAAGGATGGCGGCAACTCCGTGAACCCCATCATAGACCGAACCATGTCCATCAAAGTCCGGTTACGACGCTCCGAAACACCATTCAACTGCGGTGTAGCGGGCGGAGTCCACTGCGAGAGAATCCCATTCTCTCTAAGATACTCTTGGAACTCGGCACTCAAGTACTCACCACCTCGATCCGATCGAAGTGTCTTGATGCTTCGTCCCAATTGATTCTCTACTTCACTTCTGAATTCTTTGAACTTTTCAAAGGCTTCAGACTTGTATTTCCTCAAATACACATACCCATACCTCGAATGGTCATCGGTAAAGGTGATGAAGTAGGCATGTCCATGCTTAGTGGTGATGCTAAGTGGACCGCACACATCGGTATGGATCAAATCCAATAACCCTTTGGCTCGCTCCGCATGGCCCTTAAAGGGAATTTTGGTCATCTTTCCTTTTAGACAGGATTCACAAGTCGTGAGAGCATTAATATCGGACATATCAAACATGCCAACTCCCACTAGCTTGTTCATCCTTCTTGAGGAAATATGTCCTAATCGAGCATGCCATAATTGTGCCGAATTAAGAGTATCTTGTTTGCGCTTATTTGTTGTTGTTATCGTTTGGACATTGTTAAGTGGAATATCTTTTAATTTTAAGGTGTAGAGATTGTTTTCAAGTTCACCGGTACCAACTAAACATTCATTCTTGTAAATATTGCAAACACCTTTGCCAAATAAACAAGAAAATCCATCGATATCAAGCATAGGAATGGAAATAATGTTTTTGATCAAGTCTGGTACAAATAAAACATCTCTCAAAACAAGCTTAAAATCATTGTTCAATATTAAATAAACATCTCCTACGGCTTTGGCAGCAACCCTTGCTCCATTGCCCATCCTCAGGAAGGTCTCACCCTCTCGGAGCCTCCTACTTCTTCCCATCACCTGCAAATCATTACAGAGATGTGAGCCACAGCCGGTATCTAATACCCAAGAAGTAGAATTAATCGAGATATTTACTTCAATATAGAACATACCTTTGCCAGAACCCTTCTGCGCAAGATATTCCCTGCAATTACGCCTCCAATGTCCAGGCTTCTTGCAGTGGTGACAGATGTCAACAGTCTTTTCAGCCTTGGCTGGCGCGGCTGCCACTATGGGACTCGGAGTTTGCCTCTTCAAGGGCTCGCTCTTCTTGGGGCGCTTGAAAGAACGCTTCTTTCCTTTCCCAGGTGGACCGGTCTTCGTGCCAGATGAAGAGCCCACATAAAGAACCTGCTTCTCCTTTTTGATTGTGGACTCAAAGGTCACAAGCATGTTCACCAACTCTTCAAGGCTGGGCTCGAGCTTGTTCATATTGAAGTTCACAACGAAAGGATCGAAAGAGCTAGGCAGCGACAGCAGCAACACATCAGTGGTCAACACCGAAGGCAACACCAATTCCATGCCTACGAGCTTGTCCACGAGCCCAATCAACTTTAGGCCATGCTCATGGACCGAAGTCCCATCTCGCATGCGTAAAGTGATGAGCTCCTTTACTGTGGCATGCCTCAAAGGCCGAGTCTGCTCTCCGAAGAGCTCCTTGAGGTGCATATGAATGTCAGCAGCATTCTTAGCATCCTCGAATCGCCTTTGCAGCTCATCGTTCATTGAAGCCTGCATATAACACTTCGCCTTCAAGTCATGGTCACACCATTCCTTGTAGGTCTGCAATTCCTCAGGAGTGCAGCCTATAGGAGCCTCAGCAGGGGGCGCCTCAGTCAGTGTATACGCGATCTTCTCCGAGTTTAGGACAATCTTTAAATTTCTTAGCCAAGTGATATAGTTTGGTCCGGTTAGAATGTGTTTTTCGAGAATGACGGAAAACGGGTTGCGAATTGATGACATGTCAAAGATTGTACTGAAAAGTAAAACAGATAAATGTTAATGACTATTTTAAAATATTTAATAAGATATAAAGTTTGGACTTTTACTTTATAAATAATCGCTCCCACTGTTTTGACATTTTCACTACCCTCTAGTGAAAACGGGAAACACTTTCCTCAGAACGTACGTAAGGTCCAATTAGCGAATTGTGATCCCGAATAATATCGGCCATCACAATTCCTAAAAGGTAGTTTCCAATTGCATCGCCATGCAACCCTCTACGTATACTTTTGTCTCACGTTTGATTAGGACCCAATAATATGACGTCGTTCATCTTTACGTGTCAAGCCTAACCCATCGATATTGAACCTTAATGGACGGTCGCCATGAGTTCCCTCAATAATATGAGCCGAAATCATGGGAGTTCCACGTAGTTCACATCGCAATGTCAATGGATGTCACAGCTTTCCGGCACTCAAGGCTCCCCCAATAATATGAGCCGAGCCCCGAGTACGGGTAGCGTTCATCATGCATCCATTGTCGATGGAAGACAAGGAAATTATAAACAAATTTATAATTCCCCTTTTCGGACTTGATATTAATTTTGAATCTTATTCAAAATGAGGGTTTTTAATTTTGAAAGGTCTCATCATTAATTTTATTTTAAAAGCTCGCCATGTTTGATCGTATGTTTGCCGGATTCATGCAACTTTGTTATTATAATAATAATAACGCACATACTCATTATTTATAACATATCATGCATATATTATAAATAGAAAACAGTACAAGGATGATCAATCGCCCCAAAACTAATGGCCCGTGTGAGCCAAACACGGGCCTAGGTCCAATCCTAGGGTAAATGCAGGGATGCAATGCAACTAAATTATTACATTAGCATCCAATATTACATGTCTTCGATCTTCATAATCACCAAGGCCACCATCTTCCAATCTTGATCTTCCACTATTCTAATATTTACATTTAAATATCCATGGCACACAGGGATACATCTCATGGGGGGTGGGAACGGGCCATAAACCAAGCCCACTTTAAATTGATAATTATTACAATCATACAACACAAATATCCTAGCATACACCTAGCAAATTGGGCTTGGGCTTTTGATCATCCTTCATGCATAATATCACATATCATACACCATCAATTAATTATCACCATAATTAATTGATCCAATATTATATATCTTGATCCAATCACTAACCGCCACAATTATAAATTAAATTAACAAAGTATACAAACAACTTTGTCTACTTTCAAATTAATTTATTTATAATCGAATTTCTTGTAAATCACAATTTACTATAAATAATTAAAGTCCTACTTCAATTATTTATTTTATGAGAAAATATGTGCAACAATTGTAAATTTAAACTTAAGGGCCCAAAAACCATTTTTTCACCAAAAATTATTTTGGCCCATTTAAATTTCACAAATTATGTTGGCCATCCAATGGCCCAACAAATCAAGGCCCATGACACTAAGATTGTCCAAAACATTTTGGAAAACCTAGTCGTCATCGTCGTCGCCGGAGCTCCGTCGCTGGATTCCGGCAACAACAAAAATTTTTTTTTTTTTTTTATTAAAAACCGAAGCATTTCGGGCAGCCCCTTGGGCTGCCCCTCGGCTGCCCGAAATTTTCGGGCAGCCCCTCGGGCAGCCCTCGGGCAGCCCCTAAAAATATATATTTTTTTTTTTGTTTTTCAAAATTTCGGTCCTTGAGTTTTCTTGCACAAAAAAATCTCAAACGGTTAGAAATCGATCTCAACATAATATTATGCAAATATTACACAAAAACCGTAACCATAGCTCGGATACCACTTGAAAGCGGACCGGTTACGGAGGCCGGAAACGCAACGGAAGCAAAAAATTAAAATTTTTTATCAAGAATTTTCGGCCCCCTCAAATGTTTTGTGTAATATTTACAAAAACTAAAACCATGCATAGGATGATTAAAGGATTTACCTATCAACTCCTTAGAGTTGATGAAATGGCTCCAACTAAAGTATGAATACTTTAGCTCTTCTTTGGTAGACAAATCTACAAGCACACCTTCTTCCTCTTCAAGAATAAGGCCCACCACTTAACTATGTAAATCCCCTCAAGTTTTCTACTAGAAAAACTTGAGGATTTTTCAAAGAGAATGATTTTTGCTCTCCAAAATGAAGAACAAAATGGAAGAAAAATGAGAGAAAAATCCTTGAGAGATTTCGGCCAAGTGATGTGTTAGGGAGAGTGGGAGAATAGCCTAGGTATTGTGAAAAGTTGTCTCTCAAAAGTTGCATGCCTTTTGAATATTTTAATAAAAAGTAATCAAGGCTCTTCACCTCCCAAGCATGCAATCCCTACATGTCTCACTTATATATTATATGGTTTTTAACACATTAAAAACCATAGACTAAATTTTATTATCTCAAACACATTTGAGATTAATTAAATATTACTTGATTTTACTCAAGTCCCACTAGTTAAATAATTATTTAAATTGAGCTCTACAAGACTCAATATTATTTAATTAATTCAACACTTGATTTAATTTAATTATTTAGACTCTACTAGGTCTACTAGTGTTTAATTAATTCAACACTTGAATTAATTTAATTTAGTCCACAATAATGTTTATGAAAATCACAATTTTCAACTACATTATTTACTTGGCCAAATTTTAATCTTAAGAACACTTCCATTAATTAAAATTTATATTTCTCTCATAGAAGTCATACTTCTAATTTTTCTTTACGCTTATAAACACATTTATAAGCCGTTCAACACATTGAACTATTTTACTTCTCTTCGGGATTTACTAAGCAAGTACTTGTGTGGCCCTCAATGGTTCATTGATACAACTAGCCGTGGGTTCACATCTCAATGTGATTTGGACTAAACATGTCTTTATTCGAGCATACCCCAATTGCTCCATTCTTACTTATCAACTCCTTGATAGTAAGAACGTCAGAACTCAAGTCTGATAGTACCCAACCAATCACGTTAAGCGCCTAGCAGCATCGCTTACGTGATTCCCTAGGCATCACATGATAGTGCCTGCAAGAACCATTCAATTATGGTTAGCGTACAGTACGGTCCCTTCAACTCATATATCCCGACCGATTCGACAACTATTGGTCTATCGAGAGTTGTCAATGAATCGATACTATGTGTCATGTTGTGGTTGCATCGATGGTGTAATCTATGAAACCCCTTTCATAATTACCACCATACTCTGATCAGAGATTTCAACCCACACATACATGAAAAACACATAGGATATCCATACCCGTAGGTAAGCGGTGAATCCCCGGCTACAATGCATCGACTCCTATATGTTTCGCCGTAACACCCAACCTTGCCACCTGATGACCCCATAAGAGTCGGTAAACAAGTCAAAGTGAAACGCTAGCATATAGAGTCTCAATGTTGTCCCGGGTCATAAGGACTAATGGTGTACAACCATAAACTAGGACTTTTCCACTCGATAAGTGAGAACCACTTGGAAAGTCCTTTATAGAGGGTTGTTCAGTGCACTCTACCAGGAGCACCTATCTGCATGCTCGGACATCACAATGTCCCCTACCAATGAAACATGGTACTCACATCGCAGATACTAGTCTCTAACTCGAGCGGCCTTTATCCTTCTTAGTGGCGGCTGAATCGACTAGGAACGGTTTAGAATATACAGTATTCCAAATATGAGTTTCATGATACTCATCATATGAGCATCTCATATTCTTTCTACTATTTGTATATTCAAGGACTTTATCTATGCAACAAGCATGTGTATAAAGATAAAGATGCGCCAAATTAATAAATTGAAATATTATTAAAATAAAGATCGTTTATACAAATAGTTTCATTGTGAACAGTCGGCCAACACTTGGCTCGACGTGCACCTACTCTAACATTGACTCCACTCGACTCTACTCTAGGGATCCCGGGGTCAATAAGACGTCACTGTCTGTTACCTACCCTCCCAATCGGGGTAACTGTACGTCTTATTCCTAGACTTCGGTCGTGTCTGTATCGAATGTCTACAATCAGAGGAAGTCTGCTCCTATGCGTCGATACACCTAACGTCTAGTTTTGACAAATCTGTCAATGACTCTCCTATCTCAATGCTTGAATATAAATCTATAAACACAGCATTATCATATCAGAAGATTTGAATATAATCTATAAACAAATCGAAACATATCAAAAGATATAAACATTAATAAATCTAGTATGTGATTTTGTTGGGAAACTCAAATCAAATCTGATTCGAGTCGTGTCTTCCCTATAATCACATGAATTATACCTTTTGTCGTACAATCTCTGTCGATGTCGAAGTCTCGCTATCAAAGTTGCCAATACAAATCTGAAATGGCAATTTAGAGATGCACCATATCAAATACAATTCAAAGTAGGTCTTGTACAATTCAATAATCCATCTTGGTGCAATTTCAACGGCATAACGGTGTAGTTCTTGATACCAATCAATCTAAATCTCATCATATATCAATAATCAATACCCTCAACTCATGTTCATCACAATCAATACTGGAATTTAAAGAAACTTACATCCTCTTGTAGTTCTTGACGAAAGGATCATGGAAATAACCTCGTATCGAAAATCGGACAACTAGATCATTCAAAATCACAATTCTAAGATCCAAATGAATTGAAGTTTCTCCTTAGCTTCCCTCGGTGATGTCTGCTGAAGAATGAAGGAACTGAGGACACATATATGTGAATGCATGGCAAGAGACAAGTGTTATTATTTTTCAAGTGGCACGTCTCGCCGCGGGTGCGGTAACTCCTACAGCGCGGGTGCGCCATGCTCTCGGCACCATTTTAATTTTTCAGAAATTGACGACCGCGGGTGCGGTCCTGTTCTTACCGCGGGTGCGGTCACGCCACTGTAGCTGCACCGCGGGTACGGTCATTCTAACACCGTGGGTGCGGTGTGACTTCGGCCTCACTTTCAAATTTCAGAATTTTATGACCGCGGGTGCATTCCTGTTCTAGGCGCGGGTGCGGTCCATCTTAAATTCAAAACTCTAATTTCAAATGCCTTTGCCATGTCTTTCCTACTCTCATCTCATCTAGTGCTCTTGATTACATGTCATGCATTCTCATATCTTCGAATATCACATCTGTAAGGCCCAAGAATTATAGAATTGATCAACCAAGATTATCAATCTTCATTAACGTGAGACTAGGAAGATATGAGAATGTAGGACATGCAATGGAGATAGAAAAGACATGAGAAAATAAGAGTTTTTATTGGAGACAAGACCGCACCTGCGCCCAGAACAGGAGTGCACCCGCGGTCATTAAAAATGGAATTTTGAAGGTGAGGCCGAAGCATCACCGCATCTGCGGTGTCAGACATGACCGCACCCGCGGTGCATGGACAGTAAGTTGGCAAGAAATTCCGTAGCATCACCGCACCCGCTGTGCTAGCCAGAGCGCACCCGCGGTGCTGATACCGCACCCGCGGTACAGAACAGAGTGCACCCGCGGTCGATACTTCCGAGAAATGTAATGATAAACATACAAGAACGCACCCGCGGTGCAGCAAGGACCGCACCCGCGGTGCGACGTGCCGTGCAAGAACTATGCCACGTTTTCAATTATGCATGTAGTATATATATATGTGTGTCAAACAAAAATCTCCTTCATTCTGTTAGAGTAGGTGCACGTCGAGCCAAGTGTTGGCCGACTGTTCACGATGAAACTCTTTGTATAAACGATCTTTATTTTAATAATATTTGAATTTATTATTTTGGCAAATCTTTATCTGTATACCCATGCTAGTTGCATAGATAAAGCCCTTGAATATACAAATAGTAGAAAGAATATGAGATGCTCATATGATGAGTATCATGAAACTCATATTTGGAATACTGTATATTCTAAACCGTTCCTAGTCGATTCAGCCGCCACTAAGAAGGATAAAGGCCGCTCGAGTTAGAGACTAGTATCTGCGATGTGAGTTCCATGTTTCATTGGTAGGGGACATTGTGATGTCCGAGCATGCAGATAGGTGCTCCTGGTAGAGTGCACTGAACAACCCTCTATAAAGGACTTTCCAAGTGGTTCTCACTTATCGAGTGGAAAGGTCCTAGTTTATGGTTGTACACCATTAGTCCTTATGACCCGGGACAACATTGAGACTCTATGTGCTAGCGTTTCACTTTGACTTGTTTACCGACTCTTATGGGGTCATCAGGTGGCAAGGTTGGGTGTTACGGCGAAACACATAGGAGTCGATGCATTGTAGCCGGGGATTCACCGCTTACCAACGGGTATGGATATCCTATGTGTTTTTCATGTATGTGTGGGTTGAAATCTCTGATCAGAGTATGGTGGTAATTATGAAAGGGGTTTCATAGATTACACCATCGATGCAACCACAACATGACACATAGTATCGATTCATTGACAACTCTCGATAAACCAATAGTTGTCGAATCGGTCGGGATATATGAGTTGAAGGGACCGTACTGTACGCTAATCATAATTGAATGGTTCTTGCAGGCACTATCATGTGATACCTAGGGAATCACGTAAGCGATGCTGCTAGGCGTTTGACGTGATTGGTTGGGTACTATCAGACTTGAGTTCTGACGTTCTTACTATCAAGGAGTTGACAAGTAAGAATGGAGCAATAGGGGTATGCTCGAATAAGGACATGTTTAGTCCGAATCACATGGAGATGTGAACCCACGGCTAGTTGTATCAATGAACCATTGAGGGCCACACAAGTACTAGCTTTGTAAATCCCGATGAGAAGTAAAATAGTTCAATGTGTTGAACGGCTTATAAATGTGTTTATAAGCGTAAAGAAAAATAGAAGTATGACTTCTATGAGAGAAATATAAATTTTAATTTAAGGAAGTGTTCCTAGATTAAAATTTGGCCAAGTAAATAATGTAGTTGAAAATTGTGATGTTCATAAACATTATTGGGGACTAAATTAAATTAATTCAAGTGTTGAATTAATTAAACACTAGTGGACCTAGTAGAGTCCAAATAATTAAAAATAATTCAAGTGTTGAATTAAATTATATTGAGTCTTGTAGAGCTCAATTAAATAATTATTTAACTAGTGGGACTTGAATAAATTCAAGTAGTATTTAATTAATCTCAAATGTGTTTGAGATAATTAAAATTTAGTCCATGGTTTTTAATGTGTTAAAAACCATATAATATATGTGGGACATGCTAGGGTTTGCATGCTTGGGAGGTGAAGAGACTTTGAATACTTTTTAATAAAATAATGCATGGCATGGGGATCAACTTTTTCACTTTTCCCACACCCAAGTCTAGACTTCACTCCCTCATCCATACCACTCACTTGGCCGAAATTTTGCTCTCAAAAATTCTCTCCATTTTCTTCTTGTTTTGTTCTTCATTCTTGGAGAATAAAAGTCCTCTCATTGAAAAATCTTCTTGCTTTTCTAGTGCAAAGCAAGAAGGGATTTACATAGCTTGTGGTGGGCTTGATTTTTGAACAAGGAGTGTTCAAGGAGGTAGATTGTAGATCAACTCATCCATACAAGAGCTAAAGTGTTTACACTTTAGTTGGTGCCATTCATCAATCTCTTGAGATTGATAGGTAAATCTCTAAACATCCTATGTTTGATGTTGTTTTGTAAATATTGTGCAAAAACCATGGTGGCCGAAATTTCTTGTAGAAAATTAAAAATTTTTGACTTCCGTTGCGCTTCCGGCCACCGTAACCGGTCCGTTTTCACATTCTTCAGAAAGAAATCGAGAGATTAGGGAGGAACTTGATATTCTTGAGCTTAGAATTTAAGTTACGAAGAATCCATGTATCAGAATTCAAATCTGAACGCATCATCGTATTCCTCTCGACTTGAGCTACACAAGGACGTAAGTTTCATTACGTTTTGCAGTGTTTTGACATTAGGATGTTGTCAGAATTTAATATGATTCAGATATGGTGTTTCTGCTACCATATATATTGTATAATCGAAGTCAGATTTCAGAATAGACTGGTTATGCAATTGTTATGAATTGTGAAAGATATTGATTGATATTTTGATATCAGAATTGTGTTAGTATTCAGAGTATGAATTGTATTGACACAGATTATGAGTTTCAGTATTATATATGTGATGTTCAGACTGACGGGGTTATTCAGATTGTATTATTATGCCGTCGAAACATCAGTTGATTTATATTGATCAGATTCAGTATTGATTGAGATTGATCAGACTCTGTAATTATTCAGATTGTATTGTTATGTCGATGACATGAATTAGATTGTATCTTGTTCAGATATTGATCAGATTGTATACTGAATTGATTATTGATCAGAACATGTTGTGTATTGAGTTATTCACTGATACGGCGTATTCGATATTGTCATTTTAGATTTGATATGGACAGAGTTGAATACAGATCATCGTCTTCGTCAGATCGGGACGACAAAGGTATAATTCATGTGATTTCTGGGAAGACATAACTCAAATCAGATCTCATTTGAGTTTCCCAATAAAATCACATACTAGATTATTATTATATTCTGATATGAATATTCTTGTTTATATGCTGATATGCTGCTGCTTTGTTTATAGATTTATATGCATTGCATTTAAGATAGGGAGTCTTGACAGATCCATCAAACTTCTAGACGTTCGGTGGTATCACAGCTTAGGGGAAGATTCACTCTCCTATTGTAGATGTGGATATAGATCAGACCGAAGTCTAGGAATAAGACGTACCGTCACCCCGATTGGAGAGTAGGTGATTGATTGTCTTATTCACAACGGGATCCCTAGAGTTATAGTTGAGTCGAGTCTAGACATGATTTGACTAGAAATGCATGTGTTATAGATATGGTTTCCTAGACTATGAAACCAATGTTTATTGCTTTCAGTTATGACAGCATGTTTATATGATTTGATTTAAATTGCATGTTTATCTGAATTGAGTTGCATGCTTATTTTGATTTGATTTCATAGACTATGAAATCTATTACTTTTGAATATGATCATGATAGCATGTTTTATGATTTTGATCGTTTCTATACATGCTTACCATGTTTTATACTGGGATTTATTCTCACCGGAGTTATCCGGCTGTTGTCTTGTTTTGTATGTGTGCATGACAACAAGTGGGGCATGATCGGGGTCGAGAAGATGACGAGAGAAGACGAGTTTAGCGTGGTGATTCCGGACTTTCTGTAGAGTAGGTTTTATTACTAGAACTTTAGTAGTTGAACCTTAGATTAGTTAAAAGACTGTTGTACAGTATGGTTCTTTCATACTGAAATGTAGTTTTATACAGATATGTATATTATGTAGATGCCATTACCTTCCGCACTTTATTTAAAAAGAAAAATTTTTAGACCCTGTTTTATCAGAACTGATAATTAAATCCCAAAGATGATTAATGAGAAAGATCTGCGTCCGGGTCCCCACAGGTGGTATCAGAGCGATAGATCCTTTAGATTGAAATAGTCAGAACTGATAGATCCTTTAGACTGAGTTAGACTGGGATAGAAGAGAATGAGCGGGGTAGATTGAGTCTTCTTTCCTTGCATGTGATTGCTAGCATGAGATTTATTTCAATGTTGAATTACATTATGTGTGCTAGCATGATTTACTGCTTTCCCTATTACATGTTGTTTGTATCTGAGTTAATTGCAGCATGTAATTGTTAAGCCTGAATCATAACCGAGTCTGGATCAGAGGTATATGATCAGAGGAGGGCTGAAACAGATTGTATAGATTATGTACTAATCTGTTTGATTATCAGATATACCGCCTCGAAGAATTTAAGAAAAGGGCAGTACTTCATCTGAACAGATAGAGGCAGCAGAAATTCAGCTAGAAGAAAAGATGAAAGAATTTCAGTTATTGCAGCCGCCGATTCTGAATGGTATCGAGACGTCCGAATATTGTCAGAACTGGTTTGATGATATAGAAATATTGTTCGATTTACTTGATTGTACAGATGAACAGAGAGTTAAAATAGTGCCTTATCAGTTACGAGAAGCCGCCAGGAATTGGTGGATTACCAGTAGAAGAATGTGGGAACAGAGAGTTACAGTGATTTCGTGGGAAATATTCAGAACTGAATTTTATCGAAGATTTTTCTGTCTCGTACCGAGAGGACAAGAAAGCAGAGTTTGAGAATTTGAGCCAAGGTCAATTGAATATTGATGAATATATTGCTAGATTCTCTACTCTAATGCGTTTTGCTCCTCATTTAGCTGGAAATGATGAAGCTGTAGTGAATCAGTTCATCAGAGGGTTGAATTCGGAGGTAGTTGCATTTATGAATCTGCAGCGACCTTACCATTTTGCGGATATTTTGAGTAGAGCGAAGAGAGCTGAGGCAAGTCTGATTAGACAATTGACACGGCTGTGTGTGAAGCAACCCCAGACACAGCAATCCCCTCTTCGATATGAGCGCGGCAGTACGAGTGGGAAACAAGATTTGCTGAAAGTTCGAAAGAAGCCATTCAAGAAATTGGGAAGTGGTTCCTCTAGCTCCAACAGTTCTAGTCCAAGCCATACTGATGTCTATTGTAGGACTTGCGGAGGGAGACATTCTTCAGAACAATGCCAAGGAGTGCTTGGTGGATGCAATATCTGTAAACAGCTGGGGCATTTTGCTAAAGTTTGTCCCCAGAGATGGTCCCGAAGATCTTCAGGAACAGCGTTTAATTGAGAAACAGACCCAGAATTTACAACAGGTACTATTATTTATGATTAAATTGCATATGTATTGATATATACTAATGTCTTCCCTACGATTATCTTTGACTGAATTGCATTGATATATGATGTATATGTGGGGTTTGTTTGTACTGTGGTAGTGATTCCTATTTGTTGGGAAAGAAAGAGTGATATCAGAAAATTTTTGTAGAATATGGTATACTACAGTAAGATGAGAATAAGATTGAGTTGGATTATAATGTACTTGTGTATTCTGATTCGATCACATTATTGATGTTAATATGCTAAACAAGTACAGAACTATTATAGATTCCAGTTAGGAAAGTATAAGATTCAGACCAGATATGGCTGATGAGTAGAGATTTCTTGATAAGGATTCTAGATTTAGAATTCCTTTGATATTGTCGTATATGACTCAATTGTTACAGAAAGGGACAGATGGTATCCTTATGTACTCAGTAGAGGTACTGAAATCGAGCCTAGCATTGGCAGATTTGCCAATAATATACGAATTGGCTGATATTGCTAGATAAGATTTTAGAATTACTTATAGCAGAAAGATATATTTCAAAATTGAATTCAGAGTAGATACGGATGGTTACTCTAGAATTCAGTACAGAATAATATTGAGTGTACAGAATGATACAGAATGAATTAAAAGAATTGAAAAATCAGTAGAAGAGTAATCGACCAGGAGTACATCTGATTTAGTGATACTCTTGGGAATGTTTCAGTATATTCAAAGATGCTCTGATGATTTTATGCTTGTTATATCTGTGAGATTTTGATATATTTCCAGCATTTGATTGATTGAAGAGAATATCTGAAGATTATATTGAATATTCTGAGAACTATAATGATTGTATACAGAAATTATTCAGATAAGAATTCTGCTTGAAACAGATTGTATTCAGAATATGCGTTATCTGAAGTTAGTATACAGATTGATTTTGATACAGTTGAGATTTCGATCAGTGACTGATAAGATATCGATATCAGAAAGACCAGAAAGTTCAGAACTGTCAGAATTGTCAGATATATATTTTTGTCTGATTTGGCAGATTATTTTATTCGACTGTTGCTTTATATCTACTGAGTATTATTATTGCTCTAAATCAGTATTTGAGACATCTTATATTGTTTTGGGGAGCATATTTTATTTGCAGATGAGATATATCAGTTGATCAGAATGATATGAAGATGTTTATCAGAAATCATTGTTTTATGAGTTCATTGAACTCACTAGGTCTGTATAGGTTGCTGATATTTTGTATCTGATTTGATATTACTGTGTTTTGAATCCGTATATGCTACAGATTAGTGTGAATTAGAGGGAGTATATACAGTTTCAACCGAATTAGAGCTGAATTCGAGAGGTACAGTAATTCAGAAATTTGATCAGAATATTTAGAACTAGATTTCAGTAATCAGAGCCGAGTAACAGATATGGGATTTTGTGTTTTGTATGAGATTGATTAGTTTGTGATATCAGAATGTTTCAGAATTGTATAACAGAATTGATATTGCCAGACAGAGCCGAATACCAGGTAGGTATTTCTTCTTTAAATTATGTTATTAACTGATTTGTTGGTATCAAAGAGTTCGAATTGGAAATTACAGATAATGTCAGAAATGCGCTGTAGTGACTTCAGTTGTCGTGTTTTTGACTGAAAATGTATGATATTCGAATAGATAGTTGTGATATAGACAGATAAGATCAGTTATAACAGAATTGTGTTGAAATGTTGGCAGAAATTGTACTGATATGTTTAAATCGCTAACAGAAAAGACAGAAAGATAGGAATCAGAAGATTTATTACAGAATTGTATAGTTCTAAATAGAAGTGGGAGTACATTGCTATGGCTTTTGTAATGAGATTACTGCCATTTTTTTACAGATTGTCATATAATATGATTGTGATTGACAGATTGTTCAATCTATATATTATTAGTTTGTACCAGATAATGTACAAACATGACAAATGACACAGATCGGTGTCAGAAAAGTGGTCAGAAAGATCGGAATGTCATAGTAGATTATGTCAGTTTGTGATTTTGCTTGAGTTTGTATTCGTGACAGAATATATCATGAACTCTTTCTTAGATTGTTTCACAGATTGACAGGCAGTTAGAATATGTTATCCAGATATTGGAAGACTTGGATACAGCTTTGGTGCTGGATGTTAGCACTAATTAATATGATTTATTATCATTGTGTGACAATAGCTATGAGCTTATCAGATGGGTAATGAGATAGTTATAGACAAGACAGTATACGGTGAATACTACAGATTTCTTTTGAAGAAAATTAGAAGGGAGATGAAGATAGTTCAGAATGGACAGACTTAAGAAACCAACGTCGGATGATGACGATTGGTACTTGAAGCTGAAGATGGTATATGTCCTTGATCGGGATAAACTGATTTGATAACAGCAGATAGTACTGATATATGATGAGCTGTGGATTAATTTATACGGACGTTGTATAGCCAGTAATGCGAGATTGATTCTGTCAGAAGGACTGGAGAAGTATTATGACGTTATACTTAGTGAATTCATATTCCAGACCGGAATCAGATATTTGAGTTTTGATTTACCTCTATTATGCATTTCTTCTGATATCTCTGAATTTATTGTTATGAGTTCGAGGACGAACTCAGATCTAAGAGGGGGAGAAATGTAAGGCCCAAGAATTATAGAATTGATCAACCAAGATTATCAATCTTCATTAACGTGAGACTAGGAAGATATGAGAATGTAGGACATGCAATGGAGATAGAAAAGTCATGAGAAAATAAGAGTTTTTATTGGAGACAAGACCGCACCTGCGCCCAGAACAGGAGTGCACCCGTGGTCATTAAAAATGGAATTTTGAAGGTGAGGCCGAAGCATCACCGCATCTGCGGTGTCAGACATGACCGCACCCGCGGTGCATGGACAGTAAGTTGGCAAGAAATTCCGTAGCATCACCGCACCCGCGGTGTGGGGACCCGGGCTCTAACTCAATTCTTTTGGGATTTAATTGGATCTTTGTTCGAAAATGTGGGTCAAAAATTTGCTTTTAACATTAATTCAAATGTATAGTCAAAGCATAACATTGTCTTTATAAGAAATAACAACATAATATACATACATATCTGTCTAGTACAACCATACACTAGTGTTTACATACCAACTACAAACATAGGTGATACAAGTCTAAATAGAAACCACTAGAAATCTTCCATGCTTGAGATCTCCACGCTATCATCAACCTCTCATCTAGCTCGTGACCCAGATCCTGCCCCACCTGTTGCCATGCACACATACAGACACGACAATAGCCGGATAACTCCGGTGAGAACATATCCCAGTATAAAACATGAATGCATGCAATGTAATAATCATGTACAAAAGCATAGCATATATCAATTAACATGAATACAATCTAAACATGTAGAAGAATACAAATCTGTATTCAACCTTTAAATCTTGACTCGACTCATTTCTAATCTAGGGATCCCGGTGTGAATAAGACGGTCTGTCACCTACTCAACCAATCGGGGCGACGGTACGTCTTATTCCTAGACTTCGGTCAACTCTGTATCGAGGGTCTACACATAGAGCAAATCTACTCCTATGCGTCGATACACCGAAACGTCTAGTTTTGGCCAGTCTGCCAATATCTCCTATCTCAGGACTCGTAAATCAATAAACAAGGCATTACATAATGAAATGTAATAACAATCTAGTATGTGATTTAGGGAAACTCGTATCAAGTCTGAATCGAGTTGTGCAATCCCGTGACCACATGAATTATACCTTTCTTGTCGCACTGTCTGTCGAGATCTCGAATCAAATGTCAAACCTGTCACTTCAAATCTGAAATGGCAATATAGATGCACCTTCTATCAATATAGAACACAACCAACTCATATACAAACAATACTTGATTTCAATACAGTTGAACGGCATAACGGCGTAGTCTCGTGATACCGATAACTCAATAATAACATGCTAATTCCAAATCAACTCCCAATATCATCAACACAACAATACATACACTGAAATCTGCATAATCTTCCCATAACACATGCTGAAATCGAAACAATAGCATATGGTCTCCAAATTTCGATTCGGTAACGAATAAATCATGCTCAACATATCAAGAACACATATTCTAACTCAAATCTGAATTTCCCCAACACATATATTTCGAGACATGCTGAAATGTAATAAAACTTACATCCTTAGCTAGCTCTTGTTGCAAGGATCACAAATCTGTACTCGAAATTAAAATCGGATAGCTAGTTGTTGCATAATCTCAATTCTAACATGAAGAAACTTTGAAGAAAACAAAAAGGAACTCTCGGTGCTCTTAGCAGCTGAAATGAAGAATGAAGATTCAGCAATTTCGTATATATATACATGCCATGTGTCAAGCCAAGAAAAGGAGGTGGATCTCTCGCATGCAGCACCGCGGGTGCGCTCCTCTTGTACTGCGGGTGCGCTGTGCTCACGGCGAGTTCATCAAAAATTGCAACACTTAGACCGCGGGTGCGGTCCCTGCATGACCGCGGGTGCGGTCTCACCACCGCGGGTGCGGTCTTGTTAGCACCGCGGGTGCGGTCTTGCTTCGCACAAATTCACCAACTTTCTGTCACATACACCGCGGGTGCGGTAGTCTTAACACCGCAGGTGCAGTGTGGCTTCGGCCCTGCTTGTTGACATACTCATTTTTATGACAAGCATTCTCCTCTTCAAATCTAACATTAATGACAGCTAATAATTCTCGAGCCTTACATTTCTACCCCTCTAAGAAATGATTTCGTCCTCGAAATCGCATGCCATTCTAGTAATGCAAGCATATATACAGAAGCAGTAAAATCAAACTAGCAAAATACTTACATCAACGGAATAGCTCGGGATGCCTCTATCTCATTTCAGACTCTGTTTCCCAGGTTGCTTCCTCGATGCCATGACGACTCCATTGAATCTTCACAAGCGGAATAGTCTTCGTCCTGAGCTTCTTTTCTTTACGATCAAGAATCTGTATCGGCTGTTCAATATAGCTCAAAGTCTGATCTAACTCTGCTTCGTCAGGCTGAATGACATGAGAATCATCCGGCATGTATCTGCGCAACATCGATACATGAAAAACGTCATGTATACCGGACAGTGAAGGAGGAAGAGCAAGTCTGTAAGCTCGATCGCCAATCTTCTCAAGGATCTCATACGGACCGACGTATCTAGGAGAACAATTTTCCACGCTTGCCAAATCTGACAACGCCTCTGAAAGGTGAAATTTTCAAAAATACTCTGTCTCCCTGTTCGAATACTAACGGTCTGCGTCTGATATTGGCGTACTTCGACTGTCTATCCTGTGCTGTCTTCATTCTCTTCTGAATGATCTTCATTTTTTCGGTCATCTCACGACTCATATCAGGCCCCAACTCTGGTACCTCAGAGATATCATCCCAATAGAGAGGAGATCTGCACTTCTTTCCGTATAAAGCTTCGAACGGTGCCATCTCAATGCTAGTCTGATAGCTGTTGTTGTATGAAAACTCACACAACGGCAATGAATCTTGCCAACTAGTACCAAAATCTAGTACTACAGCTCTCAGCATATCCTCTAAAGTCTGGATAGTCCGCTCTGACTGTCCGTCTGTCTGAGGATGATAAGCAGTGCTCAGGTGTAAAGTCGTACCCAAAGCCTGCTGCAGGCTGTGCCAAAAGTGAGAAGTGAATCGTGGATCCCGATCTGATACGATCGACTTCGGCACACCGTGTAATCTGACGACCTCTCTAACATACAACTCTGCCATCTGATCCTGTCGATAGGTCATTCTGTACTGAATAAAGCACGCTGATTTGGTCAGTCTGTCAATCACAACCCAAATCGCGTCACAGCCCCGCGAAGATCGAGGTAACTTCGTCACGAAGTCCATGGAAATGTGGTCCCATTTCCATTCAGGAACAGACAAACTCTGAAGTAAACCTCCGGGCTTCTTCCTCTCTGCCTTCACCTGCTGGTAATTCAGGCACTTAGACACAAATTCTGCAATGTCTGTCTTCATCTGCTTCCACCAGAATTGTGTCTTCAAGTCGTTGTACATCTTCCTGCCTCCAGGATGAATGCTGAACCGACTACAGTGTGCCACTGACATGATCTGTCGTCTCAAATCTGAAACATCTGGAACTACTAGACGGTTATTCACATACAGAATAGAATCTCTAACCTGATATTCTGATATATGACCAGCTCTGACCATATCAATCGATCTCTGCATGCTCGGATCAGTTCTCTGTGCTTCTTTGATCCTCGAAATCAGATCTGGCTCAGTCTGAATCGCAGCAAGTCGCAGCGGTCTACTCTCTGTATCAAATGTCAATCCAGACAAGCAACAATCTTCTACTAAATTTGATACACTTACCGTCGACAAGGAAAGAGCACATACCTTTCGACTCAAGGCGTCTGCTGCTGCATTCGACTTTCCTGGATGGTACTTGATCTCGCAATCAAAATCTTTCAGCAGATCAAGCCATCGTTGCTGCCTCATGTTCAACTCTGACTGAGAAAAGAGATACTTCAAGCTCTTATGATCGGAATAGATCTCAAATTTCTCGCCATACAGATAATGACGCCAGATCTTGAGTGCAAATACAATCGCCGCCAATTCAAGATCATGAATCGGATAACGGGTCTCGTGCGGCTTCAGCTGTCTAGAGGCGTACGCTATCACGTGCCCTCGCTGCATAAGAACACATCCAAGCCCTCTGTGAGATGCATCACAATATACAACAAACTCACCTGTACCTGAAGGAATCGTCAAGACAGGCGCACTAGTCAGCCTCTTTTTCAGCTCAACAAAACTGCTCTCACACTCTTCTGACCACACGAATGGCATGTTCTTCTGTGTCAACTGGGTAATCGGCTTCGCTATACTGGAGAAATCTCGTATAAAACGACGATAATACCCGGCTAGACCCATGAAACTGCGTATCTCCGGCACTGAAGTCGGTCTCGGCCAACTGATCACAGCCTCAACTTTACTCGGATCTACAGCAATACCCTCTCCAGATATAATATGCCCCTAGAAGACAACCTGTCGCAACCAGAATTCACACTTGGACAGTTTGGCATACAACTGCGCTTTTCTTAAAGTCTTCAATACGATCCTCAGATGATCTGCATGCTCAGTCAAACTTTTCGAATACACCAAAATATCATCGATAAACACAATTACAAACTCATCTAAATATCTCTGAAAAATGCGGTTCATCAAACTCATAAACACCGCTGGTGCATTCGTCAAACCGAAAGGCATAACAATAAACTCGTAATGCCCATACCTGGTTCGGAATGCAGTCTTCGGAATATCAACGTCTCTAACTCGGAGCTGATGATACCCTGATCTCAAATCAATCTTCGAGTATACCGAAGATCCTTGTAACTGATCAAACAGATCGTCGATGCAAGGCAAAGGATACTTGTTCTTCACTGTTGCCTTATTCAGCTGCCTATAATCAATACACAGTCGCATCGAACCATCTTTCTTTCTAACGAAAAGCACCGGAGCACCCCAAGGTGATACACTGGGTCTGATATATCCCTTGGACAGAAGATCCTCCAACTGTGCTTTCAACTCTTTCAGCTCTATCGGTGCCATCCTATATGGAGCTCTCGAGATAGGAACACTGCCTGGCACAAGATCAACGCTGAAATCAACCTCTCGAACTGGAGGCAACCTTGGAATTTCGTCAGGAAAAACATCTGCAAACTCGCAAACCACTGGCAAATCTGCCAATGCTGGGCTCGACTTCAGTAGATCTACTGAATATACGAGAAAGCCCACTGCTCCTCTCTGAAGCAATCTACTCATAGTCTGAGCAGATACTAAGGGAATCCGAGATCTGGAACCCTTGCCGTAGAATTTCCACTCATCTGTCATGTCGGGTCTGAATCTGACAATCTTGTGGAAACAATCTACAGTGGCCCTGTACTTGGTCAACATGTCTATGCCAACTATACAGTCAAAATCAGCTAAACCAAGTACTACACAATCAAGATCAATCTCATGCCCCTCAAACTGAAGCATACAGTGTCTAACAGTAGTCACAGATATCAAAACACTTCCCAACGGAGAAGCTATAGACACTACCGTAGACATCGACTCAACAGGCAATGAATGTCTCAATGCAAAATGTTCAGATATGAATGTATGAGATGCCCCTGTGTCTATCAACACATATGCAGGATAACCGCAAAGAAAACAGTTACCTGTAATGACGTCATCTGGCGCCTCCTGCGCCTGCTCCTCTGTCAGGGCAAAAACACGTGCCTGCTGTCGGGGAGGCTGACTCACAGTTTGACTACCTCCTGGTCTCTGCTGGGTCTGTGTAAAGGGTGTCTGAAAGGGGTGTACAGAAGATGCCTGTCTCTCCATCTGTGGCGCTGGTGCTGATGATCCTGTGCTCTGGAATCGTTGTGCACCTCTCTGGGGACAAACTCTAGCGAAGTGTCCCTGTTGCCTACAGATGTTGCAGCGTCCCAGAACTCCTTGACACTGCTCCGTGGTATGTCGCCCTCCGCACGAACCACAGTATGCGCCACTATAATCAGACCCCTGACCTCTCTGTCGAGATCCACTCGAACTCGATGAACTACTCCCAGATTTCTTAAACTGTTTGCCTTTAGCCTTCAGAAACTCCTTCTTGCCACTACCACTAGCTCCGCTTTCAAAATGAGGAGGAGGTGGTGGAAACTGTACGGTAGTAGGCTGTGGCGGTCTCTGCCCCTGAACACCGTAGGAAGCCCCTCGCTGCCTGATCAAGCCAGCCTCTGCTCCCTTCGCTCGGTTCAGTGCCTCTGAAAAAGTACTAGGCCGGCCCGTGTTCACCAGGGTAAAGACATCGGGATTCAATCCGTTGATGAACTGATCGGCCACTGCCTCGTCGTTTCCGGCCACATGCGGTGCAAATCGTAGCAATGCAGAAAATTTAGCAACATACTCCTCGATGTTCCACTGTCCCTGTTTTAAATTCGCAAATTCAGCTCCTTTATCTTTTCGGTAGGAAACGGGGAAGAAGCGCTGATAGAACTCATCTTTAAAGACTTTCCACGTGATGTCAATGCCTCGGTGCTCCAAGGCTCTCTTCGTAGTCAACCACCAGCTCTTGGCAACCTCTTGCATCTGATGCCCTATCAGTTTCACACGTCGCTCATCAGTATATGCCAAATCCTCAAACAGCATCTCGATATCATCAAGCCAGCTCTCGCACTCTACTGCACTCTCTGTGCCCTTCAAGGTAGGCGGATGGAAAGACTGAAATCTCTTCAATAAAGTCTCCATCGGCGTAGCGGTGACATCCATCTGTGCACCTGATGTGCTACCCTGCTCTGGCTGTGGTATACGTCTAGGCAGCAAAAATCTGATTATAACACTGATTAGTATACAATCAATATCATCTGTCTCAGCCCTCCTCTGATCATATACCTCTGATCGAGAATCGGTTCTGATTCAGGCTTGAAATGCTGTAAACCAATTCAGATAATACAACACAACATATAATAGAGGAAGCAATAAATCATGACATGCTAGCATGATATAAGCAAGGAAGATGACTCGATCTACCCCGCTCATTCTATTCTATCTCAGTCTACAGAACCTACTGCTCTGATACCACCTGTTGTGGGGACCCGGGCTCTAACTCAATTCTTTTGGGATTTAATTGGATCTTTGTTCGAAAATGTGGGTCAAAATTTGCTTTTAACATTAATTCAAATGTATAGTCAAAGCATAACATTGTCTTTATAAGAAATAACAACATAATATACATACATGTCTGTCTAGTACAACCATACACTAGTGTTTACATACCAACTACAAACATAGGTGATACAAGTCTAAATAAAAACCACAAGAAATCTTCCATGCCCGAGATCTCCACGCTATCATCAACCTCTCATCTAGCTCGTGACCCAGATCCTGCCCCACCTGTTGCCATGCACACATACAGACACGACAACAGCCGGATAACTCCGGTGAGAACATATCCCAGTATAAAACATGAATGCATGCAATGTAATAATCATGTACAAAAGCATAGCATATATCAATTAACATGAATACAATCTAAACATGTAGAAGAATACAAATATGTATTCAACCTTTAAATCTTGACTCGAATCATTTCTAATCTAGGGATCCCGGTGTGAATAAGACGGTCTGTCACCTACTCAACCAATCGGGCGACGGTACGTCTTATTCCTAGACTTCGGTCAACTCTGTATCGAGGGTCTACACATAGAGCAAATCTACTCCTATGCGTCGATACACCGAAACGTCTAGTTTTGGCCAGTCTGCCAATATCTCCTATCTCAGGACTCGTAAATCAATAAACAAGGCATTACATAATGAAATGTAATAACAATCTAGTATGTGATTTAGGGAAACTCGTATCAAGTCTGAATCGAGTTGTGCAATCCCGTGACCACATGAATTATACCTTTCTTGTCGCACTGTCTGTCGAGATCTCGAATCAAATGTCAAACCTGTCACTTCAAATCTGAAATGGCAATATAGATGCACCTTCTATCAATATAGAACACAACCAACTCATATACAAACAATACTTGATTTCAATACAGTTGAACGGCATAACGGCGTAGTCTCGTGATACCGATAACTCAATAATAACATGCTAATTCCAAATCAACTCCCAATATCATCAACACAACAATACATACACTGAAATCTGCATAATCTTCCCATAACACATGCTGAAATCGAAACAATAGCATATGGTCTCCAAATTTCGATTCGGTAACGAATAAATCATGCTCAACATATCAAGAACACATATTCTAACTCAAATCTGAATTTCCCCAACACATATATTTTGAGACATGCTGAAATGTAATAAAACTTACATCCTTAGCTAGCTCTTGTTGCAAGGATCACAAATCTGTACTCGAAATTAAAATCGGATAGCTAGTTGTTGCATAATCTCAATTCTAACATGAAGAAACTTTGAAGAAAACAAAAAGGAACTCTCGGTGCTCTTAGCAGCTGAAATGAAGAATGAAGATTCAGCAATTTCGTATATATATACATGCCATGTGTCAAGCCAAGAAAAGGAGGTGGATCTCTCGCATGCAGCACCGCGGGTGCGCTCCTCTTGTACTGCGGGTGCGCTGTGCTCACGGCGAGTTCATCAAAAATTGCAACACTTAGACCGCGGGTGCGGTCCCTGCATGACCGCGGGTGCGGTCTCACCACCGCGGGTGCGGTCTTGTTAGCACCGCGGGTGCGGTCTTGCTTCGCACAAATTCACCAACTTTCTGTCACATACACCGCGGGTGCGGTAGTCTTAACACCGCAGGTGCAGTGTGGCTTCGGCCCTGCTTGTTGACATACTCATTTTTATGACATGCATTCTCCTCTTCAAATCTAACATCAATGACAGCTAATAATTCTCGAGCCTTACACGCGGTGATGTGAATCTGGCCGGGCATGGTGTTCAAATTATTGATAAGCAAGGGAGAAGGGCTCGTGATGCATGGGAGCACGTTGGAAAGCCGAAGGAACATTAATCAAGCATTATTTTGAAGAACCGAGGCTGCACGGACTAGTACACGGGGTCCGTGTCCATTACATTTGAGGAAGAGAAACCCGAGTCTACACGGACCCGAGCACGGACCTGTGCACGGGGTCCGTGTCCATTGTTTTCCGGAGAGTAATTTTACAGAGCCTACACGGACCCTTACCCGGAGGCCTACACGGGGTCCGTGCCCTTTAGTTTTGACGGAGAGTTATTTTCCTAAATAAGAGTTTTATTTATTTTGGTAACTAGATTTCATATCATTTTGATTTGTAGTCAATATATAGACGAATTTTATTGATTGTAAACACAACATTGATTATTATTCATCTTTTATGATATTGAGAATTCTCTCAACACAAGCTTAAGTTTCGTTATAACTTTTGCGTTGTATCAAATCAAACTTATCAAAAGATTTATCTTTTGTGGCGTTTGTCGATCGATTTTCACGAGGGTTGCCAAGGGCGGGTTCTTTGGAGGTTCTCTTGAAACGCGATTGTTTCTCTCGTTGATTATTCGTTGCTAAACTCTTGCTAGTTTAGAGGTGAATATCACACAATACTTGAATCAAAAGATCGGGAAAACACACGCGTCTTGTTATTGTAATTGAATAGAGGGTGCGATTCACTTTTAATCGTGTTTGCTATTTATTCGTATCAAGATTCACATCATTTGGTATCAGAGCTCAAGGTTTTTGATTCAAGTAAGCGTATCCATTCAATTCTTCGTAGGATTTCAATACCGATTTTCGTGTAGCGATTTCTTCGTTGTTGTTGAATCTACAAAAAAAAAAAAAAAAATTCGAGGTTACTGTTCAACGCCGACACTGTTCACAAGCCGGAATTACTGTTCGTTGCCGGGATCACTATTCATTTCCGATTTTACTGTTCATCGTCGGATTCGTGAATACTATTCATCGCCGGAATTCGCGATTACTGTTCATCGCGAGTACTGTTCTTTCCGGAGTTACTGTTCATTCGACGGAGTTACTGTTCACGGTACTGTAGCGTACTGTTCCCCCGAAAAAAAAAGAAGAAAAAAAAAAAATTTTGAATCGGGTGTTTGTTGGAATTTTAGCGCTTATATTGCAGCTAAGTTTGTCCTTGTCATTTAGTCGCATTCTAGTCAATTTCCAAAGTTGCTTATTCTTGTGTGGTCTAAGTGAGTCGAATTTCAAGCGTCACAGGATTGATCTCATAAGTTTGATACGTGGAAGCCACGATACTTAAGCGCCCCTCGAGAATTCTCACTTGAGTGAAAATATATGAGTAAAGTGAATTTTCATTGGAGTGATTTGTGAGGTTTTGTGGTGAGGGAAAAAGACGAGTGCGAGTGAATTTTCATTGGAGTGACTAGTGAGAATTTGTGGTGAGGAAACTTTATTCTTTATTGTTTTATACTAACCTTTTTCTTGCAGGTATAATGATTGACGGACGTCAATTTAAAACGATGTTAGGAGGATTGGATAGAAGGTGGGAGAAGGAGTTTAAGCCTCAACGAAAAAAATATCGGAGGTGTGAAGAAGAGGAGATGTATGATATGCATATTGATGAGAATAGGCGAGGTAGTAAAGTTGGAGGAGATACGTTGTTGAACATGGATCATTATAGGAGATTTGATGAGGATAAGGGGTATAGAAGCTGGGAAGGGTATAGACTGAGTGGTACGAAGATGACAATTCCATTTTTCAGTGGGGAAGCCAATCCAAAGGTGTACCTTGAGTGGGAAGAGAGAATGGAGTGTGTATTTGAGAGACGGGAGGATTATACCGAAGCAATGAAGGTAAGACGAGCTTGCAGTGAGTTTACCGACTATGCTAGTACTTGGTGGGATAAGTTAGTACTAGGTAGGAGACGATGTGGGCATGACCCTATAGTTACATGGGATGAGATGAAAATGGTGATGAGGAAGCAGTTTGTTCCAAATCATAATGCTAGGAGGTGCAACTCGAGTGGTAGGCAGGGAATTGACTCGTGGGAGGAGTTCTTGACATCCGCACGAAGGTCGAGTGGAGAGAAGAAGGTCATAACTAGACCGAAGTTGGTTTCGAAGCTTGAATATCAAGGTACATTTAAAAACTCAAATTCTCGTACTTGTGATATTATATGTTGTTGGTGTCTAGAGGTAGGACATGATATTTATCATTGTCCGAATGAGGATATGAAGGTAGTGGATTCCACTTCCAACCTTGAAGCCAAACCTGTGGATGATTTGAATGTTGAGGTTGATACTTCAATTGTGTCTCATGCGAGTATTAAGTGTTGTGCTGTGGAGGGTGAGTTATTGGATGATGTGCAAGTTGTTTCTTTTGCTCCGCTGTCTACGAATGTCATTTGTATTGACGAATCAATTTGTTATGAGTTGAGAGAAAAAGAAAATGAGATGGTCGAAAAAAAGAGTGATAAAAAAAGTGAGATGGCCCTCGATGAAAAAAAAGAGTTGTGTGAAAAAGAGGGCAAAGAAAAAGAAAAAGAAAAGGAAAAGAAATATAATTTGAAGGCCCAAAAGAGTGAAAAGAGTGAGGATGAGAGTTGTTTAATTTTGTATAAATCTCTCCAAGTACCTAGGTACAAAGATGAGATTTACATATCTAGTGATAATGTAGCCGGTTCAATCCCGAGCATCGTTATTTCTCATTTGCAGGGTTATGATGAAGTTGTGATGAGGGGACGAGCAAATGTGGAAGGTGTAAAAATGCAATGGGGTGATCCATTTGGTGTTGAGAGCAATCACCGTGAGGTAAGCATAGTTGCCCACGCAACAAGCATGAGGTATGATTTCAATCCTTATCTTAATTCATTGTTGTGTTGTGCTCAAGAATTTGGGGTGAGTGTTGAAAGTGTTATGTCCAAATGGCCTAACTATGAGTTAACGATTTTGTCGAGGCGTCACAAAATTGAGAGTGGTGATATATTGAATGGACTAGATTCAAATGTGATTGATTTTTCAAAGATTGTCAAGTTGATCAGGCTTTGTCATGGCAATGACTTGTGTGCAATTGAATTCAATTCATGTGATGAGTTGAATGATTACATGGATAGTACATTTAATGTGTTCTATTTGCATGATTCTTACTTGTTTGATGATGGCTTTGGAAATAGCATGAATGAATGTAAGAATTTTTATGTGCAAAATGAGTACAATTTTAAGGAGAATAAATTCTTCATTCTATATTCATTGCATGAGTTATGTACTAGTGATGCATAAGTGGTGTTTTTATCTTTGATAAAATGCATGATTATATGTGTTGGTTGCATATGAAGAGGTATGTTGAGTGGGATTGTGAGGCATGAATTGCATATAAGAGATTGACATTTTGCCTAGATTCTTATATCGTGCATGAACTATGTCTTATTCCTAGTGAGCTATGGTCGTACACGTGTATGGATATCATTTGTGTGTTGATTAGGTCTAAGAAGGGGAGGAATCTGATTTTCGTGATACTTAATAATATCTTGTTGTTGTTATTTGGTGTCATTTGTTATTTAATGTTTGGTAAAGTTGATGAGTTTGTAGGAAAGACAATGGTGATGTTGGGAATTCCAGTGCTAAGGGAGTGGGCAAACGATAGCGTCTACAAACTTGAGCTTAGAGGTAAGCATGTTGATAATATCGTCCTTGTTATTACTAACTTGCTTCGTTTTTGTGCAGGGGGGCAAGATTTGAGGACAAATCTTTTTGAAGAAGGGGAGTATGATGTGAATCTGGCCGGGCATGGTGTTCAAATTATTGATAAGCAAGGGAGAAGGGCTCGTGATGCATGGGAGCACGTTGGAAAGCCGAAGGAACATTAATCAAGCATTATTTTGAAGAACCGAGGCTGCACGGACCAGTACACGGGGTCCGTGTCCATTACATTTGAGGAAGAGAAACCCGAGTCTACACGGACCCGAGCACGGACCTGTGCACGGGGTTCGTGTCCATTGTTTTCCGGAGAGTAATTTTACAGAGCCTACACGGACCCTTACCCGGAGGCCTACACGGGGTCCGTGCCCTTTAGTTTTGACGGAGAGTTATTTTCCTAAATAAGAGTTTTATTTATTTTGGTAACTAGATTTCATATCTTTTTGATTTGTAGTCAATATATAGACGAATTTTATTGATTGTAAACACAACATTGATTATTATTCATCTTTTATGATATTGAGAATTCTCTCAACACAAGCTTAAGTTTCGTTATAACTTTTGCGTTGTATCAAATCAAACTTATCAAAAGATTTATCTTTTGTGGCGTTTGTCGATCGATTTTCACGAGGGTTGCCAAGGGCGGGTTCTTTGGAGGTTCTCTTGAAACGCGATTGTTTCTCTCGTTGATTATTCGTTGCTAAACTCTTGCTAGTTTAGAGGTAAATATCACACAATACTTGAATCAAAAGATCGGGAAAACACACGCGTCTTGTTATTGTAATTGAATAGAGGGTGCGATTCACTTTTAATCGTGTTTGCTATTTATTCGTATCAAGATTCACATCACGCGGTGCTAGCCAGAGCGCACCCGCGGTGCTGATACCGCACCCGCGGTATAGAACAGAGCGCACCCGCGGTCGATACTTCCGAGAAATGTAATGATAAACATACAAGAGCGCACCCGCGGTGCAGCAAGGACCGCACCCGCGGTGCGACGTGCCGTGCAAGAACTATGCCACGTTTTCAATTATGCATGTAGTATATATATATATAGGTGTCAAACAAAAATCTCCTTCATTCTTTAGAAATAAATCGAGAGATTAGGGAGGAACTTGATATTCTTGAGCTTAGAATTTAAGTTACGAAGAATCCGTGTATCAGAATTCAAATCTGAACGCATCATCGTATTCCTCTCGACTTGAGCTACACAAGGACGTAAGTTTCATTACGTTTTGCAGTGTTTTGACATTACGATGTTGTCAGAATTTAATATGATTCAGTTATGGTGTTTCTGCTACCATATATATTGTATAATTGAAGTCAGATTTCAGAATAGACTGGTTATGCAAATGTTATGAATTGTGAAAGATATTGATTGATATTTTGATATCAGAATTGTGTTAGTATTCAGAGTATGAATTGTATTGACACAGATTATGAGTTTCAGTATTATATATGTGATGTTCAGACTGACGGGGTTATTCACATTGTATTATTATGCCGTCGAAACATCAGTTGATTTATATTGATCAGATTCAGTATTGATTGAGATTTATCAGACTCTGTAATTATTCAGATTGTATTGTTATGTCGATGACATGAATTAGATTGTATCTTGTTCAGATATTGATCAGATTGTATATTGAATTGATTATTTATCAGAACATGTTGTGTATTGAGTTATTCACTGATACGGCGTATTCGATATTGTCATTTCAGATTTGATATGGACAGAGTTGAATACAGATCATCGTCTTCGTCAGATCGGGACGACAAAGGTATAATTCATGTGATATCTGGGAAGACATAACTCAAATCAGATCTCATTTGAGTTTCCCAATAAAATCACATACTAGATTATTATTATATTCTGATATGAATATTCTTGTTTATATGCTGATATGCTACTGCTTTGTTTATAGATTTATATGCATTGCATTTAAGATAGGGAGTCTTGACAGATCCGTCAAACTTCTAGACGTTCGGTGGTATCACAACTTAGGGGAAGATTCACTCTCCTATTGTAGATGTGGATATAGATCAGACCGAAGTCTAGGAATAAGACGTACCGTTACCCCGATTGGAGAGTAGGTGATAGATCGTCTTATTCACAACGGGATCCCTAGAGTTATAGTTGTGTCGAGTCTAGACATGATTTGACTAGAAATGCATGTGTTATAGATATGGTTTCCTAGACTATGAAACCCATGTTTATTGCTTTCAGTTATGACAGAATGTTTATATGATTTGATTTAAATTGCATGTTTATCTAAATTGAGTTGCATGCTTATTTTGATTTGATTTCATAGACTATGAAATCTATTACTTTTGAATATGATCATGATAGCATGTTTTATTATTTTGATCGTTTCTATACATGTTTACCATGTTTTATACTGGGATTTATTCTCACCGGAGTTATCCGGCTGTTGTCTTGTTTTGTATGTGTGCATGACAACAGGTGGGGCATGATCGGGGTCGAGAAGATGACGAGAGAAGACGAGTTTAGCGTGGTGATTCCGGACTTACTGTAGAGTAGGTTTTATTACTAGAATTTTAGTAGTTGAACCTTAGATTAGTTAAAAGACTGTTGTACAGTATGGTTCTTTCATACTGAAATGTAGTTTTATACAGATATGTATATTATGTAGATGCCATTACCTTCCGCACTTTATTTTAAAAAGAAAAATTTTTAGACCCTATTTTATCAGAACTGATAATTAAATCCCAAAGATGATTAATGAGAAAGATCTGCGTCCGGGTCCCCACAACATCAATGAAGACTAATGACTCTCGAGCCTTACCAATATGCTCCCATTTCCACTGAGGAATTGGCAATGACAACAATGCCCCAGCAGGTCTCTGGTGCTCGATTTTCACCTGCTGACAAGTTAGGCACTGAGAAATAAACATGGCAATATCTTTCGTCATACCTGGCCACCAGTAAAGTCTACAAAGATCCTGATACATCTTGGTGCTGCCTAGATGTATCGAATATGGCGCGATATGTGCCTCAGTCAAAATGTCTCGCCGAATATCGTCACTAACAGGAACACAAATACGGTCTCTGAAAGTCACCAAACCATCTCCGTTCAACACAAACTCTGAATCACCTCTCTCCTCTGCACTAACTCTCATCTCTGCCAACTGAACATCAATGGCCTGTTCTCTACGGATCCTGTCCGTCAAAGTAGCACGAATAAATAATGCTGAAAAACGAGCAATGGTTCCCGGAACCACCAAAGCTATCTCCTCTCTCTGTAAGTCTAACAGCAACGGCTGCTGAATCATCGAACTCAAAGAAGAACTCGACTTACGGCTCAAAGCATCCGCTACAACATTCGCTTTCCCTGGGTGGTAACTGATCGTCACATCATAGTCTTTGACAAGCTCTAACCACCTCCTCTGTCGCATATTGAGCTCTTTCTGAGATAACAAATACTTCAAACTTTTGTGATCCGTGAAAATTTCACACCTTTCGCCATGCAAATAATGTCTCCAAATCTTCAGGGCGAAAACCACAGCTGCCAGCTCCAAATCGTGCGTAGGATAATTCTTCTCATATTCCTTCAACTGGCGAGAAGCATAGGCTATGACTTTTCCACGTTGCATCAACACTGCCCCAAGACCCTTCTTCGACGCATCGGTAAAAACAACAAAATCCTCTGAACCACTGGGCAATGCAAGAACAGGAGCTGTCGTCAACTTATCTTTCAACTCTTGAAATCCACTCTGGCAATCATTGGACCACTCGAACTTCACGGTCTTCCTCGTCAGATTGGTTAACGGCAAGGCAATCTTGGAAAAATCTGAAATAAAGCGACGATAATAACCCGCCAAACCAAGAAAACTGCGTACCTCTGATACAGTGGTAGGGATAGGCCACTTCTGAATCGCCTCGATCTTCATCAGATCAACAGCTATGCCATCCTTCGAAACAACATGGCCTAAAAAAGAAATCTGCTCCAACCAGAACTCACATTTCTTCAACTTAGCATACAACCTATTCTCTCTCAGCAACTGAAGAACAACTCTGAGATGCTCTGCATGAAGCTCTCTGGTCTTAGAATAGATCAAGATGTCGTCGATGAAAACAATGACGAAGCTATCTAAATACGGCTTGAACACACGGTTCATAAGATCCATGAAGACTGAAGGAGCATTGGTCAGACCAAAAGACATCACAAAAAATTCATAATGACCGTACCTGGTCCGGAACGCCGTCTTAGGGATATCAGACTCCCTAACCTTCAACTGATAATAGCCAGATCGCAGATCAATCTTCGAAAACATTGTAGCCCCCTGCAGTTGATCAAACAAGTCATCTATCCGTGGCAACGGATACTTATTCTTGATAGTCACTTTGTTGATCTCTCTGTAATCAATACACAGCCGCAAAGACCCATCTTTCTTCTTGACGAAAAGAACCGGAGCTCCCCAAGGCGAAGAAATCGGCCGAATGAAACCTTTATCCAAAAGATCCTGCAGCTGCGTCTTCAACTCCTTCATCTCTGTAGGGGTCATTCTGTACGGAGCTTTGGAAATAGGAACCGTACTCGGAACTAGATCAATCACAAACTCCACATCTCTGTCCGGCGGTAAACCCGGCATATCATCCTCAAACACATCAGATAACTCTCTCACAACATCAATATCATCAATATTCAACTTCACAATCTTATCCACATCCACAATAGAAGCCAAGAACCCATCACATCCTCTAAATAACAACTTCTTAGCCTCAAGACATGAAATAAAATGAAAGACCAGCGAAGTACCTGCACTGGCGAGCATACCTTCCTTATTGCCATCATCTGCAAATTACCGTCTTAGCAACGCAATCAATCACTGCATGATAGGTCGATAGCCAATCCATGCCAAGAATAATATCAAATGCAACCATTGGGATAACAATCAAATCAGCATAAACCACTCGCTCATCAATTTGAACAGAGCACGCATACACAATAGATGCCGGGCACAACATGATGTGAATCTCGATACGAATAAATAGCAAACACGATTAAAACGCAATCGCACCCTATATTTAATTACGATAATAAGACTCGTGTGTTTCCCGATCTTTTGAATCAAGTAATTGATGTGTTATTCACCTCTAAACTATAAAAGTTTAGCAACAAATAAACACGAGGTTAACAATCGAAATTTGATACGAACCTTCGAAGAACGACGCCTATGACAATCCGCACAAGCACGATCGACAAACGCCACAAAGTTATAAACTTTGATAAGTTTGATTTGATTTAACAAAGCTAAAGCCTTGAAAGAGTTGAGAGAAAATTCTCACAAGTTTGATAAACTCAAAATAATATCTGTATTGTGTGTAAAATTCCGTCCAATATGGTTTACATATCAAAAAGATTACTAGAATCTAGTTACGTAACAAAATAAAACTCTAAAGAAGGAAATAATTCGCGCAGAAAAACACTAGGCACGGACCCCGTGCAGACCTCCGTGTCTAGGTCCTTGTACACTCGGTAAATAGACTTCAGTTGGAAACAAGGGACACGGACCCCATGCCCACCTCCGTGTACGGGTCCGTGTAGACACTGTCTTCGCCAATAACATAGGGCACGGACCTCGTGCCTGGGTCCATCGTCGGGTCCGTGTAGATACTGTCAATGGGCACCTCAGGTTGTATAGAACACGGACCCCGTGTGCAGGTCCGTGTACAGGTCCGTCCAGACTCGGCCAATGCTATCAGTACTTGAATACTATTCCTTTGGTCTTCTAACACACTCCCATGCATCACGACTCCTTTATTCCTACTCATGACTCCTTGTAGTGCCTCCTTGAACTTCTTTAATCGACCCCTCGTGACTGGTCCCTCCGGCAACTGCAAAGGGTCCCATGCTTTCCTTGGGGCTTGACGACCCGTGTTTGCATCATCCTCCCCTTCTTGAAAAGGATTTGTCTTCAAATCTTGCTCATCACCTACATCAAACAATGACAAATCACTAACATTAAATGTAGAACTTACGTTGTACTCACCTGGCAGATCGAGTTTGTAGGCGTTGTCATTGATCCTCTCAAGAACTTGGAATGGTCCATCGCCCCTAGGTTTTGAGCGTCGCTTCTCCGGAAACCTCTCCTCCCTCAAGTGTAGCCACACCCAATCACCCTTCTCGAATACTACCTTCTTTTTCCCCTTGTTAGCTTGCTTGGCATATTGCTCATTCCGCTTCTCAATATTGTCTTTGGCCTTTTCATGCAACCCCCTAACAAATTCAGCCTTCTTTTTTCCATCCATGTTTAACCTTTCACTCACAGGTAAAGACATCAAATCCAACGGAGTTAAAGGATTAAAACCATACACAATTTCAAATGGCGAATAATTGGTAGTAGAATGCACGCAACGATTATATGCAAACTCAACAAATGACAAGCAACTTTCCCAATTCTTTAAGTTCTTTTTAAGTATAGCACGTAATAAAGTTCCTAGCGTCCTATTAACTACCTCAGTTTGACCATCAGTTTGAGGATGACAGGTCGTAGAAAACAATAATTTAGTGCCAAGTTTAGCCCATAGTGTTTTCCAAAGTAACTTAAGAATTTAACATCACGGTCAGAAACAATAGTCCTAGGCATGCCATGCAACCTAACGACTTCTCTAAAGAACAAATCCGCAATGTTAGATGCATCATCAGTCTTGTGACAAGCAATAAAGTGTGCCATTTTAGAAAACCTATCCGCAACAACAAATATAGAGTCCCTACCATTCTTTGTCCTAGGTAACCCCAAAACAAAGTCCATAGAGATATCAACCCAAGGTTCACTAGGGACGGGAAGTGGTGTATATAATCCATGTGGTTGTGTCCTAGACTTAGCTTGTCTACAAGTTATACACTTCTCACAAACACGCTCAACGTCACGTTTCATGTGTGGCCAGTAGAAATATTCATGCAATGCACTTAAAGTTTTAGCCACCCCAAAGTGTCCCATCAAGCCACCCCCATGTGCTTCCCTAACAAGTAATTCACGAATTGATGATTTAGGAATGCACAATCTATCCTCTCTAAACAAGAAACCCTTATGCAAGTAGAATTTATCATGTGGACCATGCATACAAGTTTCAAACACTTCTTTAAAGTCATCATCTAGCACATACAATTCTTTAACAAGCTCAAACCCCAAGATTTTAGATTCCAAAGTAGAGAAAAGCACATACCTCCGTGATAGTGCGTCGGCCACTATGTTTTCCTTACCTTGCATGTATTTGATCATGTAGGGGAATGTCTCTATGAATGCCACCCACTTAGCATGCCGCTTGTTCAGCTTTTGTTGCGCCCTGAGGTACTTTAGAGACTCATGATCCGTATGAATCACAAACTCTTTAGGCCTCAAGTAGTGCTGCCACGTCTCAAGAGTCCTCACAAGTGCATAGAACTCCTTGTCATACGTGAGATAGTTCAGCGCTGCCCCATTGAGCTTCTCACTAAAGTACGCCACCGGCCTTCTTCCTTGCATCAACACGCCACCAATACCTACACCTGAAGCATCACATTTGTAATAGCCGAGCCCGGTGTACGGTACGGTTTAAGCTTTTCCTTGTTATTTGGGTTTTGTGATTAGATGTTTAGAGTTGTGTTTTGGGCCATAGTATTATTGGTTATTATTGTTCTTGAGGTATTAGTTGTTGTTGATTGTTCGTTTCAACGTTTCGGATCGATTTTAGTTGCTTGGAAGTTGTTCATTGCCGTGACCAGAGTGCACCCGCGCTCTTAGAGGAGTGCCCCCGCGGTGTACTATTCATGATTTTGGAGTTGGGAAGTCGTAGCAGGACCGCACCAGCGGTAGTGCAAGGACCGCACCCGCGGTGGTTACCCGCGGTGTTTGTGTTCCAGAATTATTGTGTTGTGCCGTGAGCTAGGCGCACCCGCGGTGCTTGTAGCAGCGCACCCGCGGTCTAGGTATGGGCGAGATATTTAGTTACTTTTTGGAGTTGTTGGCCATACCTTATCTTTTCCTTCCTTCTCATTTCCGATTTTCTCTCTAGAAACAAGGGTTTCCTTCATTTCATTTCATTTCCTAGCTTTGATTCTTGGATTTGTTTGGATTTCCGAGTTGAGATCGAGCTTCTACGTGGTGAGAGGAAGCTAAGGTAAGTTTTTGGTTGTGTTCTTTCATGGTTTTGGAAGATGAGATGTTATAGGTGGATGTTTTGATGGTTCAATGGATTATTTGACTTGTATTTTTGGATATAGAGTTGATGTTGGTGTTATTTATGGATTATTGTTGTAGGTGGTGTACCAAGAGTATAGTTTGGAGGTGTTCTATTGGTTTGTAAGTGTAATTTCATCCCTTTGCTCACATGATTATATATGTATGGTGTTCTAATGATTTCAAAGTGTTATTCCCTTCAATTGATCCATTGTTATGTATTGATTTCATTGATTATCTATTGGAGGCATTGTATGTATCATTTATTGAAAAGGGAATACAAGAGAAAAGATATAGTTTCCAAAGTGATTGTTTAAATGCTATTGAGAATTCAAATGTTTTATTGGATTGATTTAATCATAGTCAGAGCATTGCATGCAATTAGTTGATCAACGCCCATAGGCTTATATCCCTCAGAGTTATCGGTTTATAATCGATTTGGGATACGAGCACCACAGTCAGAGATACTATTGATATCAATCCAACCAGAGAAAAGAGAAATACCATCGTATTGTTATCTTATTGCTATGCTATTGCTACAGTTATTGCTACAGTATTCATGTTTCAGAGTTGATGGTATTTATGATTTCAAAGTCATGTTTTACAGAGTATACTATGTATCATTGCTATGTAAGAGTTCCACTTGCTGAGTTTTTATACTCATTTCAGTTATTTTCATGTGATGCAGATAAGAGCGACGGACCAGGACGTTGACTGTGGTCAGAGGTCATATGCATACGAAGATTGGAAGGATGTTGTTTTGCAAGTATTTTTGGGACATGATCATGTTAGAGTAGGTGCCCGTCGAGCCAAGTGTTGGCCGAGTGTTCACAATGAAACTCTATGTATAAGCAATCTTTATTTTAATAATATTTGAAATTATTATTTTGGCAAATCTTTATCTGTATACCCATGCTAGTTGCATAGATAAAGCCCTTGAATATACAAATAGTAGAAAGAATATGAGATGCTCATATGATGAGTATCATGAAACTCATATTTGTAATACTGTATATTCTAAACGTTTCCTAGTCGATTCAGCCGCCACTAAGAAGGATATAGGCCGCTCGAGTTAGAGACTAGTATCTGCGATGTGAGTACCATGTTTCATTGGTAGGGGACATTGTGATGTCCGAACATGCAGATAGGTGCTCCTTGTAGAGTGCACTGAACAACCCTCCATAAAAGGACTTTCCAAGTGGTTCTCACTTATCGAGTGGAAAAGTCCTGGTTTATGGTTGTACAGAATTAGTCCTTATGACCCGGGACAACATTGAGACTCTATGTGCTAGAATTACACTTTGACTTGTTTACCGACTCTTATGGGGTCATCAGGTGGCAAGGTTGGGTGTTCTGTCAAAACACATAGGAGTCGATGCATTGTAATCGGGGATTCACCGCTTACCTTCGGGTATGGATATCCTATGTGTTATCATGTGTATGTAGATCGAAATCTCTGGCCAGAGTATGGTTGTAATTATGAAAGGTGTTTCATAGATTACACTGTAGTGACCCGTTCCAGAATCACCTACTAATCAAGAACTAAGCATGCGATTAACTTAATTAATAATAATAATAATAATCAGAGATAACAGCGGAAAACTGTCACTAAAAGATAGTTATACAACCCAATCGAAAATCCAGGACAACTAAACTAAAATGAAATATACGGTACAACCATACCGAATAGAAATAGTACTGAAAACTAAACCAACCAGCTACTCACGTCCTCCTCCTCCTCCTCCTGAGCTGTTCAACCTGAGGCCTGCCCCGAGGGAATGGGGTGTCCAAGATAAACAAAACCGAGGACGTGAGCGATAAGAACGCCCAGTACAAAAGCATGAGTATACAAGCCTATATGAAATGCACATGCTATGATATGATACCAGGGTAGTCAAGAAACAGGAGTAACAAAGGATCTCAATATGCTCAGTCTAGAGGCGCCAAGTGGATAGTGCCGCGCGGTACTCCTCTGGGTCACTGCATCCACTACAAGAACAGACGTGGACCTAAAATGTCCCGGATCACCGAAGCCCTCCGGACCCGTCGGCCACTGTGTACTCTCGGTGTCCATGCGTCCACAAGACAAGACAGGGCTGAGCGGCCCCACAAGATATAGCTTATCTCGAAAGAGATACAGCTCAACAGTAAAGGCTATCTCGAAGGAGATACGGCTCAACATGAAATGCAACATGCATCATAAAACGTGACATAATAGCATGCATCATATGACATATATCAATGCACCACATAATCATGCAACACATATAAGAATGTATACTCGACCAGGATATCTCGGATAGTACTTTCGTACCTCAAACCAGCAGATCCTAACAATCAGTCCTAGACTCACGCCTGCGTCCGCAGTCAGCCCACTGGTGCCGCTAGCTCCAAACTAGAGCACAGCTCCGCTACAACACTAGTAGCTCCCCGCTAGTGCCCGAACCTCGGAAAAAGACTAGAAACCTGTCAGAAACGACTGAAATGCTCTGGAACTCTCTGAAATGACGAGTCACAAATGAAGCCTCGCGCCTCTATTTATAGCCAATGTTCGGACGCTCCGATCCACTTCGGAAGCTCCGATCTGGTACACTTCGGACGATCCGAACCCACTTCGGACGATCCGAACCCTGCATGTCTTCCACGAGTATAGCCACCTGTCCCGGACGATCCGAGTCTTGATCGGACGATCCGAACCCTTCCACGTGTCCAGACACCTGGCTCGGACGATCCGAACCTTGATCGGACGATCCGAACCCTTCCACGTGTCCAGAACCCTTCCACGTGTCCAGCCACCTGTCTCGGACGGTCCGAACCCACTTCGGATGATCCGAACCCTCTTCGGACGATCCGAACCTGGTTCGGTCTTTCCGATCCCACCGAAATATAATTAATCCAATAATTAACTCAAATTAGGAATCGGGTTACTACATTCTCCCCCCCTTAAAAAGATTTCGTCCTCGAAATCAGGTTTATAGGATGAACAAAAACTGAAATAACAACATTGTTATTACATCTCAATTGTTGTTGAATACAACTGATATTTCGATTATAACTGAAAACACAAACATATACAAAGCATAACTCAAAAGAGCTCTGGATGCTCCGAACGCATACGACTCTCTAGCTCCCAAGAGGCTTCTTCAGTGCCTCTGCGCTGCCACTGAACTAAGACAAGAGGAATGATCTTATTCCGCAATACCTTGTCTTTGCGATCGAGAATCCGCACTGGTCGTTCTACGTAAGACAAATCCGAATCAAGTTGAACTTCTGAGGGATGCAAGATGTGAGACTCATCTGCTACGTATCGTCTCAACAAAGATACGTGGAACACATCATGAATACTTGATAGGTACGGCGGCAAAGCAAGTCTGTAAGCCAAATCTCCCACGCTTTCCAATATTTCAAATGGACCAATAAATCTCGGAGACAGCTTACCCTTGAGACCAAATCTCAAAATCCTGCGAAAAGGTGAAACTCGGAGAAACACTTTCTCACCTGGCTTAAAATAAAGAGGTCGCCGCTTGGTGTTCGCATAACTAGCCTGTCGATCCTGAGCGATCTTAATCCGTTTCTTGATTATTGCAACCTTATCAATAGCCTGCTGGACTAACTCCGGTCCCTCAACATGTCGTTCCCCAACTTCGTCCCAGAATAATGGAGTACGACAACGTCGCCCATACAACGCCTCAAATGGTGCCATACCAATACTACGATGATAGCTGTTGTTGTATGCGAACTCAATCAAAGGCAAATGATCATGCCAAGCGATTCCGAAATCCATAACACAGGCTCGCAACATATCCTCAAGTGTACGGATAGTCCTCTCTGTCTGACCGTCGGTCTCTGGATGATAAGCCGTACTTAAACTTAATGAAGTGCCCAATGCTGACTGGAAACTACCCCAAAATCGTGAGGTAAAACGAGGATCTCTGTCACTGACAATACTAACTGGCACCCCATGCAAACGTACAATCTCTTGAATGTACAATCGAGCCATACGATCGAAAGTGAAATCACGGTTATAAGGCAGAAAATGAGCAGACTTGGTGAGTCGATCCACCACTACCCAAATAGCATCACTATTCCTCGAAGACAATGGTAAGTGAGTAATGAAGTCCATCGCGATATGCTCCCACTTCCATTCGGGAATAGGTAAGTTCAACAATAATCCTCCCGGTCGACGGTGCTCTGCCTTAACCTGCTGACAAACAAGACACTTGGAAACAAACTGATACACGCTGCGCTTCATCCCTTTCCACCAAAATCGTGTCCTCAAATCTTTATACATCTTGTTGCTTCCTGGATGGACACTCAACTTGCTTCGATGAGCCTGAGCCAAGATCTCTTCCCTCAGAGTATCATCCTCTGGTACCACAACCCGATTAGACAAACACAGAAGACCATTAGACTGATAATGGAAATTGCTATCTCCACCAGCCAACCGAGCTAATCTCTGAGTCTTGAGATCAGACATCTGAGCATCTCGAATCCGAGCGAACAAAGCTGGCTCAGATAAAATGGTAGCAACACGAATGCTCTCCATACCTTTCCAATGTTTGAAATTAAATCCCAATGAACAACAATCCTGGATAGTACTAATCATAGCACTGGTCTGAAGTGCAGAGGCTCTCACCTTGCGACTAAGAGCATCGGCTGTGAGATTCGCAGAACCTGGATGGTACTTGATCTCGCAGTCATAATCTTTAAGTAGATCCATCCAACGACGTTGTCTCATGTTCAACTCAGCCTGAGTGAACAGATACTTCAGACTCTTATGATCAGTAAAAATTTCAAACTTAACCCCGTACAAGTAATGACGCCAGATTTTCAGCGCGAACACAATAGCAGCTAATTCTAGATCATGAATAGGATACTTCTCCTCGTGAGGTTTTAACTGCCTGGATGCGTAAGCGATCACATGATCATTCTGCGTCAACACACACCCTAAGCCTTGAAAAGAGGCATCGGTGTAAACACTGAAACCATCAGATCCTGACGGTAACGCCAAAACAGGTGCAGAAGTCAGAAGTCGACGAAGCTCTCTGAAACTATCTTCGCACTCAGATGACCACTCAAATGGAACATCCTTCCGAGTAAGTTGCGTCAATGGTCTAGCTACCTGAGAGAAATTCACGATGAAGCGACGATAATACCCTGCCAGACCTAGAAAACTACGGATCTCAGCCACCGTCGTAGGACGTGACCAATTCAGCACTGCTTCGATCTTGCTGGGATCCACAGAAATTCCTTCCTTGGAAATCACATGACCAAGGAATACTACACGATCAATCCAGAACTCGCACTTACTCAGCTTAGCATACAATTGCTTCTCGCGAAGAATCTGCGACACAATCCTCAAGTGCTGGATATGCTCTTCCACACTGTGAGAATAAATCAAGATATCATCGATGAAAACCACAACAAACTGATCCAGAAAATCCCGAAAGACTCGGTTCATTAGATCCATGAACACCGCTGGCGCATTCGTCAATCCGAATGGCATAACTAGAAACTCGTAATGCCCATATCGAGTACGAAATGCAGTCTTGGAAATATCATCATCTCTGACTCTCATCTGATGATAACCCGATCGCAAGTCAATCTTGGAGTAAACAGAGGTACCCTGAAGCTGATCGAACAAATCATCGATACGAGGTAATGGATACTTGTTTTTGATCGTCACACGATTCAGCTGGCGATAATCAATGCACAATCGCATAGATCCATCTTTCTTCTTGACAAACAAGACTGGAGCTCCCCAAGGTGAAACACTCGGGCGAATATAACCTTTATCAAGAAGATCCTGCAATTGCTGCTTCAATTCTCTCATCTCTGACGGAGCAAGACGATAGGGGGCACGAGAAATCGGTGCAGTCCCTGGCATTAACTCAATGCCAAATTCCACCTCTCTAACCGGAGGAAAACCAGGAATCTCATCTGGGAAGACATCAGGAAATTCACAAACCACTGGAATATCCTCTATACCAACACTACCTGTGGATGAATCAATCGCATAGATGAGGTAGCCTTCCCCGCCCGCCTCTAAAGCACGACAGGCTTTCAGAGCAGATACCACTGGCATCGGAGGTCGCGCTCCCTCACCATAGAAAAACCAACTAGAGCTCTCAGTCGTACGAAACTGAACAAGCTTCTGGTAACAATCCACGGTAGCTCGGTAGGTAGTCAATAGGTCTATACCTAGAATACAATCAAAATCTTCCATCTCTAGGATTATAAGATTCGCAATCAATTCGTTACCCTCAAAATCTAAGGGACAACCCATCACTAGACGCTTCGCTAACACCGAATGACCCATCGGGGTAGAAACGGAAAGAATGACGTCTAGAGAAACATACGGTAACTTATGACGCTTAACAAATCGTGTAGAAATGAATGAATGAGATGCTCCGGTATCAATAAGAACAAAAGCAGGAATACCGCATAAACGAAAAGTACCTGCTATGACTCTCTCCGTTTCATCTGCAGCCTGATCCTGGTTCAGCGCAAAAACCTGACCTTGGGCACGAGGTCGAAGATTTGAACTACCCACTGCCTGACCCTGCCTCCTCTGCTGAACAGTCGTCTGAGATCCGGAACCAGATCCTGCTCCACCTCGCAACTGAGGACAATTTTTCTTGAGATGACCCATCTCTCCGCACTGAAAACAAGCTCCCGCGGCTGATCGGCATTGCTCCGATGGATGGTTCTTCCCACAATGCACACAAGAAACCTTCTTCTTAACAAAGCGGAAAACACCGCTAGACCGTGATCCAGATCCAGAAGAAGAAGAACCTGACTTCTTGAAAGATTGAGATCGAGGGCTCAAAATACTCGGAGGTCTAGAAGAAAGAATAGCCCTACCACGCTGGAGACTGATCTCTGCCTGGCAACACCGGTTCACTAACCCATCATACGAAGTAGGATTATCACAGACAGTGACTCGATCAAAAATCTCCTGGTTAAGACCCTGGAGAAAATGGTCATACTTGGCCTCAGAACTGCCACTGATATGAGGAGCAAAAGGTAACAACTCAAAGAACTTCTGTTGATATTCATCAACAGACATACTCCCCTGCTTAAGATTCAGGAGCTCAATCGTCTTTGCCTGGCGAAGGGCTGGAGGAAAATACAGCTGCATGAAAGCTGCACGGAAATCGGCCCAAGTCACCCTACCCTGGGACTGGACTATCGGCGCAGAAGTCGATCGCCACCACTTGCGCGCACGGCCCTCGAGAAGAAAACTAAGGGTCTCCATCTGCTGCTCCTCGGTGCACTGGAATGCACGGAAACAACTCTCCATGCGCTCTAACCAATCCTCAGCATCATCGGGAGTCTCACCGCCGACTAAAGGCTTAGGCCCCATCTGAATGAAACGGTGCAAATCAAAACGCCTAGGACCATCCCGACGATGACGATGTTCACGATGACGCCTACGATCGTCCTGGTCACCCCAACGACCTACACTTCCCTGACTACTCTCATCACCAAAGTGGTCAGCCATCGCTACAAGATAGAATGGGGAAAAATGGTAAAATGGTCAACGAAAATCTCAAAACAGGATCTATATCCCAAAATCGTAAGCATGCTCTGATACCATAAATGTAGTGACCCGTTCTAGAATCACCTACTAATCAAGAACTAAGCATGCGATTAACTTAATTAATAATAATAATAATAATCAGAGATAACAGCGGAAAACTGTCACCAAAAGATAGTTATACAACCCAATCGAAAATCCAGGACAACTAAACTAAAATGAAATATACGGTACAACCATATCGAATAGAAATAGTACTGAAAACTAAACCAACCAGCTACTCACGTCCTCCTCCTCCTCCTCCTGAGCTGTCCAACCTGAGGCCTGCCCCGAGGGAATGGGGTGTCCAAGATAAACAAAACCGAGGACGTGAGCGATAAGAACGCCCAGTACAAAAGCATGAGTATACAAGCCTATATGAAATGCACATGCTATGATATGATACCAGGGTAGTCAAGAAACAGGAGTAACAAAGGATCTCAATATGCTCAGTCTAGAGGCGCCAAGTGGATAGTGCCGCGCGGTACTCCTCTGGGTCACTGCATCCACTACAAGAACAGACGTGGACCTAAAATGTCCCGGATCACCGAAGCCCTCCGGACCCGTCGGCCACTGTGTACTCTCGGTGTCCATGCGTCCACAAGACAAGACAGGGCTGAGCGGCCCCACAAGATATAGCTTATCTCGAAAGAGATACAGCTCAACAGTAAAGGCTATCTCGAAGGAGATACGGCTCAACATGAAATGCAACATGCATCATAAAACGTGACATAATAGCATGCATCATATGACATATATCAATGCACCACATAATCATGCAACACATATAAGAATGTATACTCGACCAGGATATCTCGGATAGTACTTTCGTACCTCAAACCAGCAGATCCTAACAATCAGTCCTAGACTCACGCCTGCGTCCGCAGTCAGCCCACTGGTGCCGCTAGCTCCAAACTAGAGCACAGCTCCGCTACAACACTAGTAGCTCCCCGCTAGTGCCCGAACCTCGGAAAAAGACTAGAAACCTGTCAGAAACGACTGAAATGCTCTGGAACTCTCTGAAATGACGAGTCACAAATGAAGCCTCGCGCCTCTATTTATAGCCAATGTTCGGACGCTCCGATCCACTTCGGAAGCTCCGATCTGGTACACTTCGGACGATCCGAACCCACTTCGGACGATCCGAACCCTGCATGTCTTCCACGAGTACAGCCACCTGTCCCGGACGATCCGAGTCTTGATCGGACGATCTGAACCCTTCCACGTGTCCAGACACCTGGCTCGGACGATCCGAACCTTGATCGGATGATCCGAACCCTTCCACGTGTCCAGAACCCTTCCACGTGTCCAGCCACCTGTCTCGGACGGTCCGAACCCACTTCGGATGATCCGAACCCTCTTCGGACGATCCGAACCTGGTTCGGTCTTTCCGATCCCACCGAAATATAATTAATCCAATAATTAACTCAAATTAGGAATCGGGTTACTACATACACCATCGATGCAACTACGACATGACACATAGTATCGATTCATTGACAACTCTCGATAAACCAATGGTTGTCGAATCGATCGGGATATATGAGTTGAAGGGACCGTACTGTATGCTAACCATAATTGAATGGTTCTTGCAGGCACTATCATTTGATACCTAGGGAATCATGTAAGCGATGCTGCTAGGCGTTTAACATGATTGGTTGGGTACTATCAGACTTCAGTTCGGACGTTCTTATTATCAAGGTGTTGATAAATAAGAATGGAGAAATTGGGGTATGCTCATATAAGGACATGTTTAGTCCGAATCACATAGAGATGTGAACCCACGGCTAGTTGTATCAATGAACCATTGAGGGCCACACAAGTACTAGCTTTCTAGATCCCGTTGAGAAGTAAAAATAGTTCAATGTGTTGAACGGCTTATAAAGGAGTTTATAAGCGTAAGGAAAATTAGAAGTATGACTTCTATAAAGGAGAAAATAGTTCAATGTGTTGAACGACTTATAAATGAGTTTATAAGTGTAAAGAAAAATAGAAGTATGACTTCTATGAGAGAAATGTAAATTTTAATTTTTGGAAGTGTTCCTAAATTAAAATTGGCCAAGTGAATAATGTATTTGAAAATTGTGATTTTCATAAACATTATTATGGACTAAATTAAATTAATTCAAGTGTTGAATTAATTAAACACTAGTGGACCTAATAGAGTCCAAATAATTAAATTAATTCAAGTGTTGAATTAATTAAATAATATTGAGTCTTGTAGAGCTCAATTAAAATAATTATTTAACTAGTGGGACTTGGGTAAATTCAAGTAATGTTTAATTAGTCTCAAATATGTTTGAGATAATTAAAATTTAGTCCAAAGTTTTTAATTTGATTAAAAACCATATAATATGCATGCATGGGAGGTCAAGGGTTGGGAGACTACTTTTTGAGTTTTCAAGGCATGGCATGCAAAAAGTGATATCTACTTTTTCACAAACCAAGACAAGTCTTCCCACTTCACTCCCACAATGCCTTGGCCGAATTCTTGATGATCTTTCTCCCCAAATTTTTCTCTCCTTTTGTTCTTCAATTTGTTGAGGAAACAAAACACTTCTCTTTGAAAAATCTTCTTATTTTTCTAGTGCAAAATAAGAAGGGTTCTAGCTAGTTAGTGGTGGGCCTAATTTGAAGGAAAGATTCAAGATCTTGGAGAGCTTGTAGATCTTCATGCCATTCAAGAGCTTTGTTGCTTGACAACAAAGTTGGAGCCATCATCAACCTCAAGAGGTTGATAGGTAATATCTTCTAAAACACCCTATGAATGAGATTTAAGGTGTTAAATGTATTTGTTGCACAAAATGGAAGGGGGCCGAATTTTTCAGCTTATATTTTTAAAATTTTAGCTTCCGTTGCGTTTTCGGTCTCCCTAAATCGTTCCCTTTCAAAAGTGGTATCAGAGCTATGGTTACCATTTTGTGTAGCATAATACATGATATTATATTGAGATCATTTTCTAACCGTTTGAGATATTTTTTGCAACCAAAATCAAGGCCACTTTTGAAGCTATTTTGGGCAGCATGTTGCTGCCCATTTCGGGCACCTCGGGCTGCCCGAGGGGCTGCCCGAAACGGGCAGCAAGGGCAGCCCCTTGGGCTGCCCGAAACCTCTTGTTTAATAAAAAAAAAACTTTTTTTTGTTCACCGGAATGTTGGCCAGAATCCGGCGACGGAGCTCCGGCGACGACGATGACGACTAGGGTTTCCAAAAGTGTTTTGGATTACCAAAGTGTCATGAGCCTTGAGTTGTTGGGCCATTGGATGGCCAACACATTTGTGATTTTAAATGGGCCAAAAATGTTTTTGGTGAAAAATTGAGTTTTTTGGGCCCTTAAGTTTAAAATTACAAAAGTTGCAAATATTTTCTCATGAAATAAATAATTTAAGTTGGACTTTGATTATTTATAGTAAATTGTGATTTACAAGAAATTCGGTTATAAATAAATTAATTTGAAAGTAGACAAAGGTGTTTGTATACTTTGTTAATTTAGTTTATAATCGTGGCGGTTAGTGATTGGATCAAGATATATAATATCGGATCAATTAATTATTGTGATAATTAATTGATGGTGTATGATATGTGATATTATGCATGAAGGATGATTAAAAGCCCAAGCCCAATTTGCTAGGTGTATGCTAGGATATTTTGTGTTGAATGATTGTAATATTATCAATTTATCAAGTGGGCTTGGTTTATGGCCCGTTCCCACCCCATGAGATGTATCCCTATTTGCCATGGATATTTATTTGTAAATATTAGTATAGTGGATGATCAAGATTGGAAGATGGTGGCCATGATGATTATGAAGATCGAAGACATGTAAATATTGGAAGCTTATGTAAATGTTGCATTTGCATCCCGTGCATTTACCCTAGGATTGGACCTAGGTCCGTGTTTAGCTCACACGGACCGTTAGTATTGGGGCAATTGATCATCCTTGTTTGTTTACTGTTTATAATATATGCATGATATGTTATAAATAATGAGTATGTGCGTTATTATTATGATAATAACAAAGTTGCATGAATCCGGCAAACATACGATCAAACATGGCGAGCTTTTAAAATAAAATTAATGATGAGACCTTTCAATATTAAAAACCCTCATTTTGAATAAGATTCAAAATTAATATCAAGCCCGAAAAAGGGAATTATAAATTTGTTTATAATTTCCTTGTCTTCCATCGACAATGGGTGCATGATGAACGCTACCCGTACTCGGGGCTCGGCTCATATTATTGGGGGGGCCCTGGTTGCCGGAAAGCTGTGACATCCATTGACATAGTGATGTGAACTACGTGGAACTACCATTATTTCGGCTCATATTATTGAGGGAACTCATGGCGACCGTCCATTAATGTTCAATATCGATGGGTTAGGCTTGACACGTAAAGATGAACGACGTCATATTATTGGGTCCTAATCAAACGTGAGACAAAAGTTTACGTAGAGGGTTGCATTGTGATGCAATTGGAAACTATCTTTTAGGAATTGTGATTGGCTGATATTATTCGGGATCATAATTCGCTAATTGGACCTTACGTACCTACTGAGGAAATGAGTTTCCCGCTTTCACTAGAGGGTAGTGAAAGATGTCAAAACAGTGGGAGAAAATATTTATGAAGTAAAAGTCCAAACTTCATATCTTACTAAATATTTAAAATAGTCATCAACATTTATCTGTTTTTAACTTTCAGTACAAATCGACAATGTCTTCGATGCGCAATTCGATATCTGTTATACTCGACAAACACATATTAACTGGACCTAATTACCTCACTTGGCTAAGAAATTTGAAAATAGTCTTGAATTCGGAAAGGGTAACATATACACTGACTCAGTCGCCCCCTGTTGAGGCTCCGACTGACTGCACTCCTGAGGAATTGCAGGCTTACAAGGAATGGTGTGACCATGACTTGATAGCCAGGTGTTATATGCTGACTTCTATGAATGATGAGCTGCAGAGGCGTTTTGAGGGTGCAAAGAGTGCTGCTGACATTCATTTGCACCTCAAGGAGCTCTTTGGAGAGCAAACGCGTCCTCTCAGGCATGCTACCGTCAAGGAGCTGATCACTTTGCGCATGCGAGATGGGGCCTCGGTCCATGAGCATGGCCTAAAGGTGATCGGGCTCGTGGACAAGCTCGTTGGCATGGATTTGATCTTGCCTTCGGAATTGACCACCGACGTGTTGCTGTTATCGCTGCCTAGCTCATTTGATCCTTTTGTGGTGAACTTCAACATAAACAAGATGGAACCGACCCTTGAGGAGTTGGTAAACATGCTTGTTACGTTTGAATCCACCATCAAGAAAGAGAAGTTGGTTCTTTATGTGGGTTCTTCATCTGGTACGAAGATTGATCCACATGGGAAGGGAAAGAAGAGTTCTTTCCAACGTCCCAAGAAGAACGTGCCCTTGTTGAGGCATTCTCCGAATCCCGTTGAGGCAGCCAGACCAGTTAAGGCTGACAAGACTGATGATGTATGTCATCACTGCAAGAAGCCTGGACATTGGAGGCGTAATTGCAAAGAATATCTTGCCCAGAAAAGTTCTGGAAACGGTATGTTCTAAATTGAAGTAAACATTTCAATTAACTCTACTTCTTGGGTATTAGATACCGGTTATGACTCACATCTCTGTAATGGGTTACAGGTGATGGGAAGAAGTAGGAAGCTTAAGGAAGGTCTGACCTTCTTGAGGATGGGCAATGGAGCAAGAGTTGTTTCCAAGGCTATAGAATATGTTTACTTATTATTGAACAATAGTTTAAGTTAATTTTATGAGATGTTTTTGAAAGCGGACCGGTTACGGGGGCCGGAAACGCAACGGAAGCGAAAAATTAAAATTTTTAGAGCATATATTTCGGCCCCCATGAAAAGTTTTGTGTAAAATTTGCAAAATCATAAAACATGCATAGGATGTATAAAGAGGTTTACCTATCAACCCCTTAGAGTTGATGAATGGCACCAACCAAAATGTAAACACTTTGGCTCTTGTATGGATGAGAGATCTACAAGCTTCCACCTCCATTCCTCCAAGAATTAGGCCCACCACAAGCTATGTAAACCCCCTTAAGTTTTGCACTAGAAAAACTTAAGGATTTATCAAAGAGAAGAATTTTTTCTCCAAGAAAATGAAGAACAAAAGAAAGAAAAAATTTGAGAGAGAAATCCTTCAAATTTTCGGCCAAGGAGTGATACAAGTGAGGGAGTGAAGTCTAGACTTGGGTGTGGGAAAAGTGGAAAAAGATGTTCCCCATGCCATGCATTATTTTATTAAAAAGTATTGAAGTCTCTTCACCTCCCAAGCATGCAAACCCTACATGTCTCACTTATATATTATATGGTTTTTTAACACATTAAAAACATAGACTAAATTTTAATTATCTCAAACACATTTGAGATTAATTAAATACTACTTGAATTTATTCAAGTCCCACTAGTTAAATAATTATTTTAATTGAGCTCTACTAGACTCAATAATATTAATTCAACACTTGAATTATATTTAATTATTTGGACTCTACTAGGTCCACTAGTGTTTAATTAATTCAACACTTGAATTAATTTAATTTAGTCCCCAATAATGTTTATGAAAATCACAATTTTCAACTACATTATTTACTTGGCCAAATTTTAATCTTAGGAACACTTCCATAAATTAAAATTTATATTTCTCTCTTAGAAGTCATACTTCTATTTTTCTTAACGCTTATAAACACATTTATAAGCCGTTCAACACATTGAACTATTTTACTTCTCTTCGGGATTTACAAAGCCAGTACTTGTGTGGCCCTCAATGGTTCATTGATACAACTAGCCGTGGGTTCACATCTCAATGTGATTCGGACTAACCATGTCCTTATACGAGCATACCCCAATTGCTCCATTCTTATTTATCAACTCTTTGATAGTAAGAACGTCAGAACTCAAGTCTGATAGTACCCAACCAATCACGTTAAACGCCTAGCAGCATCGCTTACGTGATTCCCTAGGTATCACATGATAGTGCCTGCAAGAACCATTCAATTATGGTTAGCGTACAGTACGGTCCCTTCAACTCATATATCCCGACCGATTCGACAACTATTGGTATATCGAGAGTTGTCAATGAATCGATACTATGTGTCATGTCGTGGTTGCATCGATGGTGTAATCTATGAAACCCCTTTCATAATTACAACCATACTCTGATCAGAGATTTCAACCCACACATACATGAGAAACACATAGGATATCCATACCCGTAGGTAAGCGGTGAATCCCCGACTACAATGCATCGACTCCTATATGTTTCGCCATAACACCCAACCTTGCCACCTGATGACCCCAAAAGAGTCGGTAAACAAGTCAAAGTGAAACGCTAGCACATAGAGTCTCAATGTTGTCCCGGGTCATAAGGACTAATGGTGTACAACCATAAACTAGGACGTTTCCACTCGATAAGTGAGAACCACTTGGAAAGTCCTTTATAGAGGGTTGTTCAGTGCACTCTACCAGGAGCACCTATCTGCATACTCGGACATCACAATGTCCCCTACCAATGAAACATGGTACTCACATCGCAGATACTAGTCTCTAACTCGAGCGGCATTTATCCTTCTTAGTGGCGGCTGAATCGACTAGGAACGGTTTAGAATATACAGTATTCCAAATATGAGTTTCATGATACTCGTCATATGAGCATCTCATATTCTTTCTACTATTTGTATATTCAAGGACTTTATCTATGCAACAAGCATGGGTATAAAGATAAAGATGCGCCAAATTAATAAATTGAAATATTATTAAAATAAAGATCGTTTATACAAAGAGTTTCATTGTGAACAGTCGGCCAACACTTGGCTCGACGTGCACCTACTCTAACAATCTCCCACTTGCACTAGAGCCAACTACCTATATGCTTTAGACCCATTGATTCGCGATGCTTCTCGAACGATGGTCCTGGTAAAGGCTTAGTTAGTGGATCAGCAACATTATCTGCGGAGCCGACTTTGTCAATCACGACATCTCCTCTTTCCACGATCTCTCTGAGGATGTGGTACTTTCTCAATACGTGTTTGGACTTCTGATGAGACCTTGGCTCCTTCGCCTGAGCTATGGCTCCCGTGTTGTCGCACATCACCGGGATAGGAGCAACTCCATTTGGAATGACGCCCAACTCTTGGACGAAATTCCTAATCCAAACAGCCTCCTTTGCTGCAGCCGATGCAGCAATGTATTCTGCCTCAGTGGTGGAATCCGCAGTACTGTCTTGCTTGGAACTCTTCCAAGAGACAGCACCACCATTGAGCATGAATATGAATCCGGAGGTTGACTTCGAGTCATCAACATCGTTTTGGAAGCTAGAGTCGGTATAGCCTTCCAATTTCAGTTCTCCACCCCCATAGACCAAGAACAACTTATTGGTCCTTCTCAAATACTTGAGGATGTCTTTCACAGCTTTCCAGTGTGGAAGACCGGGGTTGGATTGATATCTACTCACTACACTTAGTGCAAATGCCACGTCAGGACGTGTAGATATCATCCCATACATGATACTACCAATGGCTGAAGCATACGGAATTCGTGTCATCGCCGCTATCTCTGCATCAGTCTTGGGAGACATAGACTTGGATAGGGACACGCCATGACACATTGGTAGATGTCCTCTCTTGGACTCAACCATCGAGAACCGCTTCACGATGGTATCAATGTATGTGGACTGGGTGAGACCAAGCAATATTTTTGATCTATCTCTATAGATCTGTATTCCCAATACAAAAGATGCTTCACCCAAGTCCTGCATTGAGAACTTACTTGCTAACCATATCTTAGTTGATTGCAACATTCCTACATCATTCCCAATGAGTAGAATGTCATCAACATAAAGAACTAGGAATGTCACAGCACTCCCACTGACCTTCTTATACACACAGGGTTCCTCAGGATTCTTAGTAAAACCAAACTCTTTGATTGTACTATCGAATCTGAGGTTCCAACTCCTCGATGCCTGCTTAAGACCATAAATAGATCTTTGAAGTTTGCATACCATATGCTCACTTCCGATAGATGTGAAACCCTCAGGTTGAGACATGTAAATTTCTTCCTTAATATCCCCATTAAAGAAGGCTGTCTTAACATCCATCTGCCATATCTCATAGTCATACCATGCAGCTATGGCTAGCAATATCCTAATAGACTTGAACATCGCAACTGGAGAAAAGGTTTCCTCATAGTCAACACCTTGCCTTTGAGTATAACCTTTTGCTACCAATCGCGCCTTGAAGGTCAATACCTTCCCATCCGCCCCAAGTTTCCTCTTGTAAATCCATTTACACCCTATGGGAACAATTCCCTCAGGTGGATCCACGAGATTCCACACTTGGTTCGAATGCATGGAATTCATCTCAGATTCCATTGCTTCAAGCCACTTGGATGAATCGGCATCCGATAACGCTTCCTTGAAAGTCCTTGGATCACATCCAAGGTTAGGCTCATCATGGCCCTCTTCAAGAAGCAGACCATACCTCACAGGTGGTCTCGAGACTCTCTCGGTTCTTCTAGGAGCTTGTATCTCCTCACTTGGCTTCTCGGGTGTGGGTTCTACAACTGTGGGTGTCTCTCGAACCTCTTCGAGTTCTATCATCTCGCCTTTTCTATCTAATAGAAATTCCTTTTCCAAAAAGGTTGCGTTCCTAGAAACAAACACCTTTGTTTCTTGGGGATGATAGAAATAATATCCAATGGAATTTCTTGGATATCCCACAAAGTAGCATAAAATGGATCGACTATCCAATTTATCTCCCACTGTCTGCTTCACATAAGCAGGACACCCCCATATTCTAAGATAAGAATACTTGGGAGGCTTACCCATCCATATCTCATATGGAGTCTTGTCAACTGTCTTTGTATGGACATTGTTCAACAACAGTGCCGCTGTTTCAAGCGCATATCCCCAAAAGGATGGCGGCAACTCCGTGAACCCCATCATAGACCGAACCATGTCCATCAAAGTCCGGTTACGACGCTCCGAAACACCATTCAACTGCGGTGTAGCGGGCGGAGTCCACTGCGAGAGAATCCCATTCTCTCTAAGATACTCTTGGAACTCGGCACTCAAGTACTCACCACCTCGATCCGATCGAAGTGTCTTGATGCTTCGTCCCAATTGATTCTCTACTTCACTTCTGAATTCTTTGAACTTTTCAAAGGCTTCAGACTTGTATTTCATCAAATACACATACCCATACCTCGAATGGTCATCGGTAAAGGTGATGAAGTAGGCATGTCCATGCTTAGTGGTGATGCTAAGTGGACCGCACACATCGGTATGGATCAAATCCAATAACCCTTTGGGTCGCTCCGCATGGCCCTTAAAGGGAATTTTGGTCATCTTTCCTTTCAGACAGGATTCACAAGTCGTGAGAGCGTTAATATCAGACATATCAAACATGCCAACTCCCACTAGCTTGTTCATCCTTCTTGAGGAAATATGTCCTAATCGAGCATGCCATAATTGTGCCGAATTAAGAGTATCTTGTTTGCGCTTATTTGTTGTTGTTATCGTTTGGACATTGTTAAGTGGAATATCTTTTAATTTTAAGGTGTAGAGATTGTTTTCAAGTTCACCCGTACCAACTAAACATTCATTCTTGTAAATATTGCAAACACCTTTGCCAAATAAACAAGAAAATCCATCGATATCAAGCATAGGAATGGAAATAATGTTTTTGATCAAGTCTGGTACAAATAAAACATCTCTTAAAACCAAATTAAAATCATTGTTCAAACATAAATAAACATCTCCCACAGCCTTGGCAGCAACCCTTGCTCCATTGCCCAACCTCAAGAAGGTCTCACCTTCCCTGAGCTTCCTACTTCTTCCCATCACCTGCAAATCATTACAGAGATGTGAGCCACAGCCGGTATCCAATACCCAAGAAGTAGAGTTAATGGAGATATTCATTTCAATGTAGAACATACCTTTGCCAGAACTCTTCTGCGCAAGATATTCCCTGCAGTTACGCCTCCAATGTCCAGGCTTCTTGCAGTGGTGACAGATGTCAACAGTCTTCTCAGCCTTTGCTGGCGCGGCTGCCACTAAGGGACTCGGAGTCTGCCTCTTCAAGGGCTCGCTCTTCTTGGGGCGCTGGAAAGAACGCTTCTTTCCCTTCCCATGTGGACCGGTCTTCGTGCCAGATGAAGAGCCCACATAAAGAACCTGCTTCTCCTTTTTGATTGTGGACTCAAAGGTCACAAGCATGTTCACCAAATCTTCAAGGCTGGGCTCAAGCTTGTTCATGTTGAAGTTCACGACAAAAGGATCGAAAGAGCTGGGCAGTGACAACAGCAACACATCCGTGGTCAACTCCGATGGCAAGATCAAATCCATGCCTACGAGTTTATCCACGAGCCCAATCAACTTTAGGCCATGCTCATGGACCGAAGTCCCATCTCGCATGCGTAAAGTGATGAGCTCCTTTACTGTGGCATGCCTCAAAGGCCGAGTCTTCTCACCGAAGAGCTCCTTGAGGTGCATATGAATGTCAGCAGCATTCATAGCATCCTCGAATCGCCTTTGCAGCTCATCGTTCATTGAAGCCTGCATATAACACTTCGCCTTCAAGTCATGGTCGCACCAATCCTTGTAGGTCTGCAATTCCTCAGGAGTGCAGCCTATAGGAGCCTCAGCAGGGGGCGCCTCAGTAAGTGTATATGCGATCTTCTCCGAGTTTAGGACAATCTTTAAATTTCTTAGCCAAGTGATATAGTTTGGTCCGGTTAGAATGTGTTTTTCGAGAATGACTGAAAACGGGTTGCGAATTGATGACATGTCAAAGATTGTACTGAAAAGTAAAACAGATAAATGTTAATGACTATTTTAAAATATTTAATAAGATATAAAGTTTGGACTTTTACTTTATAAATAATCGCTCCCACTGTTTTGACATTTTCACTACCCTCTAGTGAAAACGGGAAACACTTTCCTCAGAAGGTACGTAAGGTCCAATTAGCGAATTGTGATCCCGAATAATATCGGCCATCACAATTCCTAAAAGGTAATTTCCAATTGCATCGCCATGCAACCCTCTACGTATACTTTTGTCTCACGTTTGATTAGGACCCAATAATATGACGTCGTTCATCTTTACGTGTCAAGCCTAACCCATCGATATTGAACCTTAATGGACGGTCGCCAAGAGTTCCCTCAATAATATGAGCCGAAATCATGGGAGTTCCACGTAGTTCACATCGCAATGTCAATGGATGTCACAGCTTTCCGGCACTCAAGGCTCCCCCAATAATATGAGCCGAGCCCCGAGTACGGGTAGCGTTCATCATGCATCCATTGTCGATGGAAGACAAGGAAATTATAAACAAATTTATAATTCCCCTTTTCGGACTTGATATTAATTTTGAATCTTATTCAAAATGAGGGGTTTTAATTTTGAAAGGTCTCATCATTAATTTTATTTTAAAAGCTCGCCATGTTTGATCGTATGTTTGCCGGATTCATGCAACTTTGTTATTATAATAATAATAACGCACATACTCATTATTTATAACATATCATGCATATATTATAAATAGAAAACAGTACAAGGATGATCAATTGCCCCAACACTAATGGCCCGTGTGAGCCAAACACGGGCCTAGGTCCAATCCTAGGGTAAATGCACGGGATGCAATGCAACTATACTATTACATTAGCATCCAATATTACATGTCTTCGATCTTCATAATCATCAAGGCCACCATATTCCAATCTTGATCTTCACCTATTCTAATATTTACAATTAAATATCCATGGCACATAGGGATACATCTCATGGGGGGTGGGAACGGGCCATAAACCAAGCCCACTTTAAATTGATAATTATTACAATCATACAACACAAATATCCTAGCATACACCTAGCAAATTGGGCTTGGGCTTTTGATCATCCTTCATGCATAATATCACATATCATACACCATCAATTAATTATCACCATAATTAATTGATCCAATATTATATATCTTGATCCAATCACTAACCGCCACAATTATAAATTAAATTAACAAAGTATACAAACAACTTTGTCTACTTTCAAATTAATTTATTTATAATCGAATTTCTTGTAAATCACAATTTACTATAAATAATTAAAGTCCTACTTCAATTATTTATTTTATGAGAAAATATGTGCAACCATTGTAAATTTAAACTTAAGGGCCCAAAAACCATTTTTTTCACCAAAAATTATTTTGGCCCATTTAAATTTCACAAATTATGTTGGCCATCCAATGGCCCAACAACTCAAGGCCCATGACACTAAGATTGTCCAAAACATTTTTGGAAAACCTAGTCGTCATTGTCGTCGTCGGAGCTCCGTCGCCGGATTCCGGCAACAACAAAAAAATTTTTTTTTTTTTATTAAAAACCGAAGCATTTCGAGCTGCCCCTCGGCTGCCCGAAATTTTCGGGCAGCCCCTCGGGCAGCCCTCGGGCAGCCCCTAAAAATATATTTTTTTTTTTTGTTTGTTTTTCAAAATTTCGGTCCTTGAGTTTTCTTGCACAAAAAAATCTCAAACGGTTAGAAATCGATCTCAACATAATATTATGCAAATATTACACAAAAACCGTAACCATAGCTCGGATACCACTTGAAAGCGGACCGGTTACGGGGGCCGGAAACGCAACGGAAGCGAAAAATTAAAATTTTTAGAGCATATATTTCGGCCCCCATGAAAAGTTTTGTGTAAAATTTGCAAAATCATAAAACATGCATAGGATGTATAAAGAGGTTTACCTATCAACCCCTTAGAGTTGATGAATGGCACCAACCAAAGTGTAAACACTTTGGCTCTTGTATGGATGAGAGATCTACAAGCTTCCACCTCCAATCCTCCAAGAATTAGGCCCACCACAAGCTATGTAAACCCCCTTAAGTTTTGCACTAGAAAAACTTAAGGATTTATCAAAGAGAAGAATTTTTTCTCCAAGAAAATGAAGAACAAAAGAAAGAAAAAATTTGAGAGAGAAATCCTTCAAATTTTCGGCCAAGGAGTGATACAAGTGAGGGAGTGAAGTCTAGACTTGGGTGTGGGAAAAGTGGAAAAAGATGTTCCCCATGCCATGCATTATTTTATTAAAAAGTATTGAAGTCTCTTCACCTCCCAAGCATGCAAACCCTACATGTCTCACTTATATATTATATGGTTTTTTAACACATTAAAAACATAGACTAAATTTTAATTATCTCAAACACATTTGAGATTAATTAAATACTACTTGAATTTATTCAAGTCCCACTAGTTAAATAATTATTTTAATTGAGCTCTACTAGACTCAATAATATTAATTCAACACTTGAATTATATTTAATTATTTGGACTCCACTAGGTCCACTAGTGTTTAATTAATTCAACACTTGAATTAATTTAATTTAGTCCCCAATAATGTTTATGAAAATCATAATTTTCAACTACATTATTTACTTGGCCAAATTTTAATCTTAGGAACACTTCCATAAATTAAAATTTATATTTCTCTCTTAGAAGTCATACTTCTATTTTTCTTAACGCTTATAAACACATTTATAAGCCGTTCAACACATTGAACTATTTTACTTCTCTTCGGGATTTACAAAGCCAGTACTTGTGTGGCCCTCAATGGTTCATTGATACAACTAGCCATGGGTTCACATCTCAATGTGATTCGGACTAACCATGTCCTTATACGAGCATACCCCAATTGCTCCATTCTTATTTATCAACTCTTTGATAGTAAGAACGTCAGAACTCAAGTCTGATAGTACCCAACCAATCACGTTAAACGCCTAGCAGCATCGCTTACGTGATTCCCTAGGTATCACATGATAGTGCCTGCAAGAACCATTCAATTATGGTTAGCGTACAGTACGGTCCCTTCAACTCATATATCCCGACCGATTCGACAACTATTGGTATATCGAGAGTTGTCAATGAATCGATACTACGTGTCATGTCGTGGTTGCATCGATGGTGTAATCTATGAAACCCCTTTCATAATTACAACCATACTCTGATCAGAGATTTCAACCCACACATACATGAGAAACACATAGGATATCCATACCCGTAGGTAAGCGGTGAATCCCCGACTACAATGCATCGACTCCTATATGTTTCGCCATAACACCCAACCTTGCCACCTGATGACCCCAAAAGAGTCGGTAAACAAGTCAAAGTGAAACGCTAGCACATAGAGTCTCAATGTTGTCCCGGGTCATAAGGACTAATGGTGTACAACCATAAACTAGGACGTTTCCACTCGATAAGTGAGAACCACTTGGAAAGTCCTTTTATGGAGGGTTGTTGAGTGCACTCTACAAGGAGCACCTATCTGCATGCTCGGACATCACAATGTCCCCTACCAATGAAACATGGTACTCACATCGCAGATACTAGTCTCTAACTCGAGCGGCATTTATCCTTCTTAGTGGCGGCTGAATCGACTAGGAACGGTTTAGAATATACAGTATTCCAAATATGAGTTTCATGATACTCATCATATGAGCATCTCATATTCTTTCTACTATTTGTATATTCAAGGACTTTATCTATGCAACAAACATGTGTATAAAGATAAAGATGCGCCAAATTAATAAATTGAAATATTATTAAAATAAAGATCGTTTATACAAAGAGTTTCATTGTGAACAGTCGGCCAACACTTGGCTCGACGTGCACCTACTCTAACAGTTTTGTTTGTACCTAATTTTGTAAAAACATTGTTTCCATTTCTATGGTGATAAAAATGGATATTCTTGTTTATTTTGCAAAGGTGTTTGCAACATTTACATGAATGAATGTTTGATTGGTACTTGAAAACTTGAAAACAATCTCTATAACTTAAAATGAAAAGATATTCTACTAAATGTCCATTCAAAGGCATACACCATATGAGATATGGATGGGTAAGCCTCCTAAGTATTCTTATCTTAGAATATGGGGTGCCCTGCTTATGAAGCAGGTAGTGGGAGATAAATTGGATTGTTGATCCATTTTATGTTACTTTGTGGGATATCCAAAGAATTTAGTTGGATATCACTTCTATCATCCCCAAGAAACAAAGGTGTTTGTTTCTAGGAATGCAACTTTTTGGAAAAAGGAATTTTCTATTGGATAGAAAAGGGAGATGATAGAACTCGAAGAGGTTCGAGAGACACCCACAATTATAGAACCCACACCCGAAGAGCCAAGTGAGGAGATACAAGCTCCTAAAAAATCCGAGAAAGTCTCGAGACCACCTATGAGGTATGGTCAGCTTCTTGAAGAGGGCCATGATGAGCCTAACCATGGATGTGATCCAAGGACCTTCAAGGAAGCGTTATCTGATGCCGATTCATCCAAATGGCTTGAAGCGATGGAATCTGAGATGAATTCCATGCATTCAAACCAAGTGTGGAATCTCGTGGATCCACCTGAGGGAATTGTTCCCACAGGGTGTAAATGGATTTACAAGAGGAAACTTGGGGCGGATGGGAAGGTAATGACCTTCAAGGTGCGATTGGTGGCAAAAGGATATACTCAAAGACAAGGAGTTGACTTTGCGGAAACCTTTTCACCAGTTGCAATGTTCAAGTCTATAGGATATTGCTAGCCATGGCTGCATAGTATGACTATGAGATATGGCAGATGGATGTCAAGACAGCCTTTCTTAATGGGGATATTAAGAAAGTGATTTACATGTCTCAACCTGAAGGGTTTACATCTGTCGGAAGTGAGCATATGGTATGCAAACTTCAGAGATCTATTTATGGTCTAAAGAAGGCATATAGGAGTTGGAACCTCAGATTCGATAGTACGATCAAAGAGTTTGGTTTTACTAGGAATCTTGAGGAACCGTGTATATATAAGAAGGTCAGTGGGAGTGTTGTGACATTCCTGGTGCTTTGTGTTGATGACATTCTACTCATTGGGAATGATGTAGGAATGTTGCAATCAACTAAGATATGTTTAGCGAGTAAGTTCTCGATGAAGAACTTGGGTGAAGCATCTTTTGTACTGGGAATACAGATCTATTGAGATAGATCGAAAAGATGGCTTGGTCTCACCCAGTCCACATACATTGATACCATCGTGAAGCGGTTCTCGATGGATGAGTCCATGAGAGGACATCTACCAATGTGTCATGGCGTGTCCCTATCCAAGTCTGTCTCCCAAGACTGATGCAGAGATAGTGGCGATGACACGCATTCCGTATGCTTCGGAAATTGGTAACATCATGTATGGAATGATATCTACACATCCTGATGTGGCGTTAGCACTATGTGTAGTGAAAGGATATCAATCGAACCCTGGTCTTCCACACTGGAAAGCTGTGAAAGACATCTTCAAGTAGTTGAGAAGGACCAATAAATTGTTCTTGGTCTATGGGGTGGAGAACTAAAATTGGAAGGCTATACCGACTCTAGCTTCCAAAGCGATATCGATGACTCGAAGTCAACCTCTGGTTTTGTATTCATGCTCTATGGTGCTGCTGTCTCTTGGAAGAGTTCCAAGCAAGACAATACTGCGGATTCCAGCACAGAAGCCGAATACATTGCTGCATCAGATGCAGCAAGGGAGGCTGTTTGGATAAGGAATTTCGTCCAAGAGTTGGGCGTCATTCCTAATGGAGTTTCTCCTGTCCCGGTGTTGTGTGACAACACGGGAGCTTTAGCTCAAGCAAAGGAGCCAAGGTCTCGTCAGAAATCCAAACTAGTATTGAGAAAGTACCAAATCCTCGGAGAGATTGTGGAAAGAAGAGAAGTGTCTATTGACAAAGTCGGCTCCGCAGATTATGTTGTTGATCCACTAATTAGGCCTTTACCTCGACCATTATTCGACAAGCATCGCGAATCAATGGGTTTTAAGCATATGGATAGTTGGCTCTAGTGCAAGTGGGAGATTGTTAGAATAGGTGCCCGTCGAGCCAAGTGTTGGCCGAGTGTTCACAATGGAAACTCTATGTATAAGCAATCTTTATTTTAATAATATTTGAAATTATTATTTTGGAAAATCTTTATCTGTATACCCATGCTAGTTGCATAGATAAAGCCCTTGAATATACAAATAGTAGAAAGAATATGAGATGCTCATATGATGAGTATCATGAAATTCATATTTGTAATACTGTATATTCTAAACGGTTCCTAGTCGATTCAGCCGCCACTAAGAAGGATATAGGCCGCTCGAGTTAGAGACTAGTATCTGCGATGTGAGTACCATGTTTCATTGGTAGGGGACATTGTGATGTCCGAACATGCAGATAGGTGCTCCTTGTAGAGTGCACTCAACAACCCTCCATAAAAGGACTTTCCAAGTGGTTCTCACTTATCGAGTGGAAAAGTCCTGGTTTATGGTTGTACAGAATTAGTCCTTATGACCCGGGACAACATTGAGACTCTATGTGCTAGAATTACACTTTGACTTGTTTACCGACTCTTATGGGGTCATCAGGTGGCAAGGTTGGGTGTTCTGTCGAAACACATAGGAGTCGATGCATTGTAGTCGGGGATTCACCGCTTACCTTCGGGTATGGATATCCTATGTGTTATCATGTGTATGTAGATCGAAATCTCTGGCCAGAGTATGGTTGTAATTATGAAAGGTGTTTCATAGATTACACCATCGATGCAACTACGACATGACACATAGTATCGATTCATTGACAACTCTCGATAAACCAATGGTTGTCGAATCGATCGGGATATATGAGTTGAAGGGACCGTACTGTACGCTAACCATAATTGAATGGTTCTTGCAGGCACTATCATTTGATACCTAGGGAATCATGTAAGCGATGCTGCTAGGCGTTTAACATGATTGGTTGGGTACTATCAGACTTGAGTTCTGACGTTCTTATTATCAAGGTGTTGATAAATAAGAATAGAGCAATTGGGGTATGCTCATATAAGGACATGTTTAGTCCGAATCACATAGAGATGTGAACCCACGGCTAGTTGTATCAATGAACCATTGAGGGCCACACAAGTACTAGCTTTCTAGATCCCGTTGAGAAGTAAAAATAGTTCAATGTGTTGAACGGCTTATAAAGGAGTTTATAAGCGTAAGGAAAATTAGAAGTATGACTTCTATAAAGGAGAAAATAGTTCAATGTGTTGAACGACTTATAAATGAGTTTATAAGTGTAAAGAAAAATAGAAGTATGACTTCTATGAGAGAAATGTAAATTTTAATTTTTGGAAGTGTTCCTAAATTAAAATTGGCCAAGTGAATAATGTATTTGAAAATTGTGATTTTCATAAACATTATTATGGACTAAATTAAATTAATTCAAGTGTTGAATTAATTAAACACTAGTGGACCTAGTAGAGTCCAAATAATTAAATTAATTCAAGTGTTGAATTAATTAAATAATATTGAGTCTTGTAGAGCTCAATTAAAATAATTATTTAACTAGTGGGACTTGGGTAAATTCAAGTAATGTTTAATTAGTCTCAAATATGTTTGAGATAATTAAAATTTAGTCCAAGGTTTTTAATTTGATTAAAAACCATATAATATGCATGCATGGGAGGTCAAGGGTTGGGAGACTACTTTTTGAGTTTTCAAGGCATGGCATGCAAAAAGTGATATCTACTTTTTCACAAACCAAGACAAGTCTTCCCACTTCACTCCCACAATGCCTTGGCCGAATTCTTGATGATCTTTCTCCCCAAATTTTTCTCTCCTTTTGTTCTTCAATTTGTTGAGGAAACAAAACACTTCTCTTTGAAAAATCTTCTTATTTTTCTAGTGCAAAATAAGAAGGGTTCTAGCTAGTTAGTGGTGGGCCTAATTTGAAGGAAAGATTCAAGATCTTGGAGAGCTTGTAGATCTTCATGCCATTCAAGAGCTTTGTTGCATGACAACAAAGTTGGAGCCATCATCAACCTCAAGAGGTTGATAGGTAATATCTTCTAAAACACCCTATGAATGAGATTTAAGGTGTTAAATGTATTTGTTGCACAAAATGGAAGGGGGCCGAATTTTTCAGCTTATATTTTTAAAATTTTAGCTTCCGTTGCGTTTTCGGTCTCCCTAAATCGTTCCCTTTCAGATCATAGGAATGATTGTTTTGTATTTTTGTTAAATCATTTGAATGATCATGTATTTATTTTGTAAACATTTTTATGAAATGTATTTTGAACTCCTTCCAGTGTAAGAAAATTTTAATTTCCGCTGTATTATTTTATTGTTACGGGTCAGGGTGTCACAACATTCAATTTCAAACGTATTAGCAAAATCAGGTAAAACAAGTAAAGGAGCATTAATCAATTTTTTCTTAATGAGATTAAAGGACTTTTCCTGCTTCTCGCCCCAATGGAATGGAACGTTCTTCTTGATCACCGCCGTCATCGGTGCCGCCAATGTGCTAAAATCTTTGACAAACCTCCTACAGAAGCTTGCAAGACCATGAAAACTTCGAACTTGACCAATAGTAGTAGGCGTTGGCCAATCTCGAATAGCACTTACCTTGTCTTCATCAACTTGTATACCCTGTGAACTTACCACAAAACCAAGGAAGACAAGTTTGCTAGTACAAAAATCACATTTCTTCAAGTTAGCATACAAATTTTCAGCCCTTAATGTGATTAGCACAAGTTTCAAGTGGTTAACATGCTCATCTAAGTTTTTGCTATACACTAGGATATCATCAAAATAGACCACAACAAATTTTCCTATGTGTGCACGCAAAACATGATTCATTAACCTCATAAAGGTGCTAGGTGCATTAGTTAAGCCAAAAGGCATAACCATCCATTCATATAACCCATATTTAGTTTTAAAAGCAGTTTTCCACTCATCACCTTCTCTCATCCTAATTTGGTGATACCCACTTTTCAAGTCAATTTTGCTAAAAATGCAAGACCTATGCAATTCATCTAACATATCATCTAGTCTAGGTATGGGATGCCTATACTTAATGGTTATGTTATTGATTGCTGTGGCACCTCTGACCTCTTTAAATAAAATACACAGCGGAAATTAAAATTATCTTTAAAATACGGAAGGAGTTTCAAAATACATTTCTTTAAACATCTTTACAAAATAACAATACATGATCATTTGAATGACATAACAAAATACAAAACATCATTCCTATGATCATGCTAAAATCTTCCTTCCGACGGTGTATGCATATGACCCCCCCTGTCCACAGTCAACGTCCCGGGCCTCCACTCTGATCTGCATCATATGAAATAACTGAAACGAGAATAAATCTCAGCAAGTGGAACTCTTACATAGCAATGACAATAAACTCTGTAAAACATAGCTTTAAAATCATAAATACCATCAACTCTGAATCATAAACTCTGAACATGAATATCATAGCAATAGCATATAAATGAGATGATATTTCTCTTTACTCTGGTTGGATTGATATCAATAGTATCTCTGCTCTAGGGTGCTCGTATCCCAAATCGATATAAACCAATAACTCTGAGGGATATAAGCCTATGGTCGTTGATCAACTAATTGCATGCAATCTCTGGCTATGTATTTATCAATCCAATAAAAACATTTAAACTCTCTCTTGGCATTAAAAACACTTTGAAACTCTATCTTTTCTCTTGTATTCCCTTTGAACAATAATCGAGACATCAAAGTCTCCAATAAACATAGCAATGGAATCAATACATAACAATGAATCAATTGAAGGGAATAACACATTAGAACCTTTGAAACACAATACATATAACATCATGTGAGCAAAAGGGATGAATTTCCACTTACAAACCACAAGAACACCTCAATCTATGCTCTTGATACACCACCTACAACAATAATCCATAAATAACATCATTATAAACTCTATATCCAAAAATCCAAGTAAAATAATCCATTCAACCATCAAAAACAACAACCTATAGCATCTCCTCTCCAACACCATGAAATAACATAACCAAAAATTTACCTTAGCTTCCTAGCACCAAGGAGAACCTCGATCTCAAGTCTAAAATCGAACTAGATCCAAGAATCAAAGATGGGAAGTGAAAGAAATGGAAGAAAACCCTTGCTAGAAGAGAGAAAATCGAGTTTGAAGGGGAAAGGAAAGAAGGAAATGAAGTCAACTTATCCAAAAAGCAACTAAATATCTCGCCCATACCTCAATAATGCATGACCGCGCTAACACAAGCACCGCGGGTGCGCTATGCCTTCGACCAAACCATCATTTCCTGAACCACTAGGACAGCGGGTGCGGTCCTTACACCACCGCCGGTGCGGTGCTCACCGCGGGTGCGGTGCTTACTCTACCGCGGGTGCGGTCCTGCTACGGCTTCCCAATACCAAAATCATGAATTGTACACCGTGGGGGCACTCCTCTAAGAGCGCGGGTGCACTCTAGTCACGGCAATGAACACCTCCCATGCAACTAAAATCAATTTGAAACTCTGAAACGAACAACCAACAACAACTAATACCTCAAGACAATAATACCAAACATACTATAGCCCATAAACACAACTCTTAACATCTAATCACATAACCCAAATAACATGCAAAGCTTAAACCGTACCGTACACCGGGCTCGGCTATTACAATCTCCCCTCCTTAGAGGAATTTCGTCCGCGAAATTGACGTCACTTCACGAACAACTCAGGATACTTATCTCTCATCTCAACCTCTGGTTCCCACGTAGCCTCTTCTATCAAATGATTCCTCCAAAGGACTTTAACAATGCCGATCTCTTTGTTCCTCAGTACTCTGACTGTGCGATCCAGAATCTGAATGGGAATCTCTTGATACGTCAAATTCGGCGTCAAGTCCAATGGCTCGTGGCGAAGAACATGGGAAGGATTCGCAATATACTTCCTGAGCATCGAAACATGAAACACATTGTGAACTCTGTCAAGATCTGGCGGTAAGGCTAACCTGTAGGCTCGATCACCAACTCCGCCCAATATCTCAAATGGACCAATAAATCTCGGACTCAACCAAAGGCAACATAGAATCCCAGCTAACTGGATAATCGATAGTACAAGCTATGAGCATATCCTCTAGAATCTGAATGACTCTCTCTGATTGACCGTCGCTCTGAGGGTGATAAGCTGTACTAAATGCTAACCGCGAACCCATAGCTCTGTGCAAACTATTCCAAAACTCTGAAGTAAATCTAAGGTTACGATCAATCACGATCAACACAGGAACACAAATACAACCTCGGAAGGTCACCAAACCATCACCATACACTATAAGCTCTAAGTTACCTCTCTCCTCTGCTCTAGTTCTCAACTCTGACAACTGAACCTCGTCAGTCTGCCCTCTACGGATCATGTCCGTCAATGCAGCCCGAATTACCAACGCTGAAAAGCGAGCAATGGTCCCCGGAACCACCGAAGCAATCACAAACTCCCCATCTCTGTCTGGAGGCAAACCCGGCACAACATTCTCAAACACATCAACAACCTCTACACAGCAATCTTTCAGCCTCAAGACATGAAATAAAAGGAAGGACCAGCGAAGTACCTGCACTGGTCATACCTCCCCTATCGCCATCATCTGCAAAAGTCACCGTCTTAGCAACACAATCGATCACTGCACGGTAAGTCGATAGCCAATCCATACCAAGAATAACATCAAAAGCAACCATCGGAATCACAATCAAATCAGCAAAGACCTCTCGCTCAACAATACGAACAGGGCATGCATACACTATAGACGTCGGGCACAACACATCCCCCAAAGGCAAAACAACATTGAACTGGAGGGGAAAAACAGAAGGAACTATACCCAAAGATCTCAAAAACAATTCAGACATAAAGGAATGAGTAGCACCAGTATCAATCAAAGTCGTAGCTACTCTGTCTGAAATTAAAATAGTGCTAGAGATCACAGAAGAATCATGATTAATACCTTCCTTTGTCATCGTAAAGATACGACCCTGCACCTTCTCTTGGCTAGCTCCTCTCGGACAATCTCTGGCAACGTGGCCTGCCGTGCCACAACGATAACAAGAATGAGTGCCATATCTGCACTCTCCCCAATGATGTCTGCCGCAATTGGGACACAATGGCTTCTCGGGATCAACTGGAACTGACGGTGGTCTAGGAGACTCCATCTTGCCCTTCCCTTTGAATCGATCTCCACCTTGCTGACCCGAACTTTGGCCTCTCTGAGCAATAGCCTGATGTCTCGCTTGCCTCTCCCGGGCAATGTCCTTCTCGTCCTGCTCGGCCAACAAAGCCTTGGACACGATCTCCTTGAAAGTCACGACCCTGGACACGATCTTCCTTCCGACGTGTGTATGCATATGACCCCCCTGTCCACAGTCAACGTCCCGGTCCTCCACTCTGATCTGCATCACATGAAATAACTGAAATGAGAATAAATCTCAGCAAGTGGAACTCTTACATAGCAATGACAATAAACTCTGTAAAACATAGCTTTGAAATCATAAATACCATCAACTCTGAATCATAAACTCTGAACATGAATATCATAGCAATAGCATATAAATGAGATGGTATTTCTCTTTACTCTGCTTGGATTGATATCAATAGTATCTCTGCTCTAGGGTGCTCGTATCCCAAATCGATATAAACCGATAACTCTGAGGGATATAAGCCTATGGTCGTTGATCAACTAATTGCATGCAATCTCTGGCTATGTATTTATCAATCGAATAAACACATTTAAACTCTCTCTTGGCATTAAAAACACTTTGAAACTCTATCTTTTCTCTTGTATTCCCTTTGAACAATAATCGAGATGTAAGGACCGTGTATCGTATTATCGTAAATCCTATGTGATTATCGATAATTAATGAATTTGAGATGTGATTATGTATATGATGTGCATTTTGACCATGAGTATTGGATATGAATTGACGTTGTAAGAGCTCGATTGGAAAGGCCGGACGCCAAATTAGTACAAATTTTATATTTTGTACAGAATGTGCGGCGCCCGGGCGGTAGAAAATGACCGCCCGAGCGCCAGGGTTGAGTTGGAGAGTATTCGGGCAGAATACTTCGCGCCCGAGCGGTAGTTTGTTATCGCCCGAGCACGATGTAAATCATGTTCTCGGACAGAACATGCCGCGCCCGAGCGGTAATTTCCTACCGCCCGAGCGCGGTGCAATTGTACTCGGGGGCAGAGTGTCTCGCGCTCGGGCGCGAGAATTCTACCGCCCGAGCGCGAGAACGGTGGAAGGATAAGAATAAGATTTTGTTTGCTTCGTCTTCATTTTTATTTAAGAGTTTCGAAAATAACCGAGAGGATTCCGATTTCTTTCGTCCGAATCGACTTCGAAACGCCGTCTAAACGCAAAACAAATTATATATTTGTTATCTGCGAGTCGAGGGCTTTAGACTGAGGTAATTTTCTTCTGGTTTCAGCAGCTTTAAATATCAAAGTGCTGGAATAGCATGTATTTGAAGTTGAATTTCTGATATGTAGTAGAATAACCGACAATAAACTCGTATTCGAAGTCGGAATTGAATTATGATATGATTATGATTTGATATGAATTTTTGAAGTTTCAAATGATATTTGAAACTCATATTAATGATTTTGGAGTATGTTATTGATTGAAATGAGTATGTAATTGATGTAGATAAAGTGTATCTTCCAGCTACATCAATTGGAACGAAGAATTGAGGTATGTTGCGACCGGGTAACATACGACAGGTATCTGTATTATATGATATATGATTGGATTGGATTGGAATACGTGTCTATGTGCCTATTTGATGATTTGATGTGGCATACATGACATTGAGATTTGAGTATCGATGTATAAAATAAATGTTTTGTTAACACACATCATTTTATGCATACATCGATACATGACATGCACGTTGAGCTATGATCCTTGGATACACTGATATGATTTGATTGGATTCCGGGGTTTGTGAACACAATCGCTATGCCGGTATTATATGACCCGTAAAGCATAGACAATTGTGGCCCCATATGATTGGATATGAGATGTGGGATTGACGACGCTTCGTCGACGTTGTCATATGTGTATTCCCATATCGGCCGGTGTGCCAGCTCGAGCATTGATTTGATTTGATAGCGATTCGATTGATTCTGACATGTGCTCAGTGGATGGGCATTTGACCTGATACCTCCACGACACATGCATTGCATACCATATATCATTGTTTAGATATCTGTGGTATATATGATTGGTTGTTCCATACGGAGCTTTGCTCACCCCCAAGGGGGGCTGTTGTTGTCTTTGTGTGTGGACAATGGCAGGTACTCCAGGATATCAGGAGACCGGAGAGGGTACTTCTGGAGGGAGTCACTGTTGAGTTGAGGTTTTATATGTTGTTCCCAGTATATATGTATATGTATCTATATATCGGGGCATGTCCCGAGGATATGAGTTGTTTGTATGTGATTGGTTTTGATTATGTGTGGGCGTGTTTTATGATTTGAATTTAAATACTATTTTTAGTATTTAAATATCAGAAGAGATATTTTGGGCTCATTGTAAAGAAATTTTAAACTCGTTTTCCGCTGTGATTACTTAACCCTAATCAAATTGTGTTGTAATAACGATTAGGAGCTAAGGGCCCCACACTAGATGGTATCAGAGCATAGCTGGGAATACTCTATTGAGTCTTGTGTACACTTGAATAGGCACAAATGAATTGTGCGTATGTGTTTGACTTATTTATATTACTTGCTCTTATGTGATTTGATTTGAGTAAGTATCTGATGAGATTGATGATATGAGGTGATGAGATTATGAAATTGATATGAAATTGTGATATTCATCTTTTGATTTGTAGATGGATCACACAAATGAAACTGCGAGTAGCAGTACTGAGAGGATTGTTGGGCAATTTGAAGGATTGTCCATGGATGTTGTGATGGCTCGATTCCAGGATCTGAAACCACCGAGGTTCTTTGGCACTGAGAGTGCTGAAAGAGCTGAGGCCTGGCTGAAGGATATCGAGCACTTGTTTAATATTGTTGAGTATTCCAAGGCTCGGAGACTGAAACTTTCTCTCTATCAGTTGAAAGACCGAGCTAAATCTTGGTGGGAAGCCGCTGAGATTGGATTGAAAGAGGCCGGGACTGAAGTCACATGGGATGTCTTCAAGGCCCAGTTTTTGGAGCAGTATTCCCCTCCTTCTTATTATACTGCTCAGGAGAATGAATTTAATAATCTGCAGCAGGGAACGATGTCTGTTGCAGAGTATGCTTCAAAGTTTTCTACTTTGTTGAAGTATGCACCTCACGTAGCTGGGAATGCGAGGGCAAAATATAACAGGTTTGTAAATGGTTTACATCCTGTCTTGTATACATATGTTGTTTCTGGATTGCCTACCAGCTACGCAGAGGCAGTTGAACGAGCCAAGGCAGCCGAGGCTGGACTTAGGCGGGGAGGTCCACAGTATACTCCTCCACCACCGGTGTCAGCTCAGCAGCCTACTTTGCGACCGAGGGGTAAGAAGTTCAAGAAGACTGGATCTGCTTCTTCGTCTTCTTCGAGCTCTAGTTCCTGTGATAGCTCCCTACTGTAGTCATTGTGGAGGCAAACATACTATCGAGCAGTGTCGAGTTATGTTTGGTACTTGTTATCAATGTGGGCAGGAAGGCCATTTCTCTCGAGTATGTCCGAACAGGGGTACGACTTCTGCTCAACCCCAGCCAGGATTTAGAGGTGGCCCTAGTATGATGAGACCTGCTGTTCCTGTTCCATCTTTTCAGCAGTCGAGTGTCCCACGATATCGAGGACCGGGTGGTCAGAGTGCCCAAGTTCCTCCTCAAGTGAGAGTGTACGCCATGACTGAGGATCAGGCAAGAGAAGCTCCTGGAGGTGTGATTGCAGGTATTTGCACGCTTTGCGATTATCCTGCACGTGTTTTATTTGATACAGGAGCATCTCATTCATTCATATCTCATGCATTTGTTGCATCTCACGATATTGAGTGTACCCCGTTGTATGATACTTTGTCGATAGCCACGCCAGCAGGGAAGATTATATTGTCTGAGAAAGTTGTGCATAATTGTGTATTGATATATGAGGATAATGTGATATTTCTGAATTTGATTGTCCTCCCTATGCACGACTTTGATTGTATTGTTGGCATGGATATCTTGACAACAAATCGAGCTATCGTTGATTGTTGTCACGGAGTGGTTCGATTTCGACCTATTGATGGACCCAAGTGGAATTTTTATGGCAAGGGTTCCCAAGCCAAAATTCCATTGGTATCTTCCTTGGAGATGTCTCGATTGTTGAATAGCGGAGATGAGGGTTATCTTATCTACGCTATTGATATTTCGAAGAAGGAGTCTTCTTTATCTGAGATTCCTGTTGCGAAAGAGTTTCCAGATGTATTTCCCGATGAGATTCCTGATTTTCCTCCTCATCGAGAAGTTGAGTTTAGTATTGATCTTGTGCCGGGGACTGTGCCTATTTCTAAAGCTCCCTATCGCATGGCACCATTGGAATTGAAAGAATTGAAAGAACAATTACAGATATATTCGACCGAGTGTATCTGTGGGGACCCGGACGCTAATCATCTTCTTAATCATCTTTTGGGATTTAATTATCAGTTCTGATAAAACAGGGTCTAAAAATTTTTCTTTTTTAATAAGTAACTGCGGAAGGTAATGGAATCTAAACAATATACATATCTGTATAAAAACTACAGTTCAGTAGAAAAGTACAATAATGTACAACATTCTAATCTAAGGTTCACTACTAAAGTTCTAGTAGTAAAATCCAATCTACTGCAAGTCCGGAATCACCACGCTAACTCGTCTTCTCTCATCGTCATCTCGACCCTGATCCAGCCCCACCTGTTGTCATGCACACATACAAAATAAGACAACAGCCGGATAACTCCGGTGAATAAATCCCAGTATAAAACATGGTAAGCATGTATATCAACAAACTAATTCATAAAACATGCGATCATGTATAAACACAATATATTTCATAATCTATGAAATTAAGCATGCAACTCAAATCAGATGAACATGCATATAAACAATCTAAATCATAAAATCATGCTAGCACAACTGAAAGCAATAACGATAGGTCCCATGGTCTAGGAGCCACATCCATATAAGCATGAAGTCCTAATCAAATCATGTCTAGACTCGACTCGATCTGGAACTCTAGGGATCCCGGGGTGAATAAGACGGCACTGTCTGTCACCTACCCTCCCAATCGAGGTGCTGTCCGTCTTATTCCTAGACTTCGGCCTGATCTGTATCCGCATCTACAATAGGGGCGGTGATCTTCCCCTAAGCTGTGATATCGCCGAACATCTAGAAGTCTGGATGATCTCGCAGACTTTCCTATCTTAATGCATGAATACACAATCTGTAAACAAGCATAATCATCTTAATGCAATGCAACATGATCTGTAAACAAAGCATAGCAAGATTTATATACAAGTTCTGTAAACAAATACATAAACAAGAATATAGTATGTGATTTATTGGGCAACTCAAATGGTGATCTCAATTGAGTTGTTTCTTCCCGAATATCACATGAATTATACCTTTGTCGTCCCCGTCTGAGGAAGACGAAGTCTCGAAGTTCAGTCTGTCCATATCCGATCTGACATGAAAATATAAATACACTGTATCAATGTGTAACTCAAAACACATTCTGTTCTGATCAATACACAAATCAGTATACAATCTGATCAATATCTGAACAAGATACAATCCAATTCATGTCGTCGACATAACAATACAATCTGAATAATTACGGAATCTGATCAATCTCAATTAATACTGAGTCTGATCAATCTAAATCAAGTGATGTTTCTACGGCATAACAATACAATCTGAATACCCCGTCAATCTGAACATCACATATATAATACCAGAACTCATAATCTGAATATCGGTATATTCAAAATCAGTAATACACAATTCTGATATCAGAATCTCAATCAATATCTTTCACAATTCATAACAATCACAGAAATAATCTGTTCTTTAATCTGACTTCAATTATACGATATCCCCGGTAGTAGAAACACCATATCTGAATCACATGCAATTCTAGTAACATCATATTTTCAAAACATCTTAAAATGTAATAAAACTTACATCCTTGCGTAGCTCTACTCGAGAGGAACACGATACTGCGTTCGGATTCGAATTCTGATAGACGGATTCGTTGTAAATCAATCCTAAACTTAAAAAGTGAAATTCTCTCTAAGCTCTCGGTTTCCTCTTCAAATTCTGAAGAAGACACGTTTATGTCCATGTATATATACTACATGCATAAAGGAAACGTGGCACGCTTCTTTGTGCAGCACGTCGCACCGCGGGTGCGGTCATACATGCACCGCGGGTGCGCTCATGCCATGTCTATCACTACATTTCTCGGCAGCTCAGACCGCGGGTGCGCTTCCTACGAGACCGCGGGTGTGGTGTCATTAGCACAGGTGCGCTCCATCTAATACCGCGGGTGCGGTGTGGCTACGGGATCACCTTCGAAATTTCCATTTTTAATGACCGCGGGTGCACTCCTGTTCTGAGCGCGGGTGCGGTCTTGCAAACCCTATTTTCTCATGTCTTTTCTTCCCTCATTGCATGCCATGCGTTCTCATATCTTCCGAGTCTCCCGTTAATGAAGGTTAATAATCTTGGTTTAACAATTCTATAATTCCCGGGCATTACATTTCTCTCCCTCTTAGATCTGAGTTCGTCCTCGAACTCTCAAGTAATCAATTCAGCTGTACGAGAAGAAATGTATACTAGAGTTAAACTCAAACTCAACTCTCTGATTCCAGTCTGGAACAAGAATTCATGAAGTATCCTATTATAATATTTCTTAAACCAACTCTGACCGAATCAATCTTGCCATGCTGGTTATACAACATCTGTATAAACCAATTACAGTTCAGTAACCAATACCAACAGCCATTGTTCAACCTGTTTATCCCAATCAAGGATATATTCAATCTTCCACTCTCAATACCAAGCATCATCATCTGATGTTGGTTTATCAAATCTGTCATTTCTGAGTTATCTTTATTCCTGTCTGAATCTTCTTTATACGGACTCTGTAGCACTTACTGTACAATGTGTCATCTGTAACAATCTCCGTACTCTTTGGATAGCTATCACCACACAATCACCCATAAGGTAACAAAACTTTATGTCAACTAGTGCTAGCATCCAGCACTACCACTCTCTGGATATCTTCCAATATCTGACTAGTACATTCTGACTGTCTGTCAATCTCTCTAACTGCCTGCCAATCTGTAGTAAATCTGCACAAGAGAGCTTATGATATAGTTTATCATAAGTACAACTCCACCAAAATCACAATCTGATATCATCTTATTCAATATTCTAATCTATCTGATTATTTCTTTGACATCGATCTATGTCATCTAGTTCTATTTGAACGTAATCTGGTACAAACTGATAGATATAGATTGAGAAATATGTCAATCATAATCATATCATATCATAATCTAAAGAAAATGACGGTAATTTCATTACGAAAGCCATAGAAATGTACTTCCATTTCTATTCAGAAATATACAAATTCTGTAATAATCTTCTGATTTCTATCTTTCTGGCTTCTTCTGTTAGCAATTCAGACTTATCAGTACAATTTCTGCCAACATTTCTGTACAAATTCTGTGACAACTGATCTGATCTGTCTATATCACCACTATCTGTTCGAATAACGTACATTCACAACTATCTGAATGAAAACTGAATCCATAACTGTTCGGTTCTGACGTTATCTGTGAATTCAGATTCGAACCATCCTGTATAAACAAATTAGTGAATAACATAAATTAAGTAAGAAATACCTACCTGGTATTCAGCTCTGACTATCAATATCAAAATCTGTAACCAATTCTGAAACATTCTGATATCATAACATAATCAGTCCCATATAACACAAAATCAAATATCTGTTATTCTGACTGATGCTCTGTTCTGATTATTACAAACAAATTCTGAACATTCTGATCACATGTCTGACTGCTTACACTAATCTGTATCAAACACTGATTCACAATAACAGTAATATTACATCAGATTCAGAATAGAAAGAACCTATACAGATCTAGTGAGTTTAAAAAAACTCATAAAACAAAGATTGCGACAACACTGAGGATTCTGACTACTGATCAATCTTCACAGTGCCTAAATCATCTGCCATATCTCATCTGCAAATAGAATATGCTCTCAAACAATATCAGATGTCTCAAATACTGATTTAGAGCAATCACCATACGCAAGCAGATATAACAAGCATAGCTCTTCAAAATACCTCTGAACACCCAGAATCTGTCAATTTATAAACAGAATTGAAGTATCTTCGAAAGAAATACTCAATCAACTGTGATTCTCAGTCGATATTCTAATCTGTCAATTCTTTCAACTCATTCTGTATCTTCCATATTATTTTGTACTGAATTCTAATCAAATAAACAGTACCTGATCTCGATTCAATTCTGATATAAAGCAAATCTGCAATCTTATCTAAAAATCATCAGTCAATTCATACCTCATTGGCAAATCTGCCAATGCCAGGCTTGATTCCAGTACATCTATTGAATACATAAGGATACCATCTGTTCTTTTCTGTACTAGTCGAGTCATATACAATACAGATGTCAAAGGAATTCTAAATCTAGAATCCTTATCGTGGTATCTCCACTGATCATTCCTTTCTAGTCTTACTCTTACCATTTTTGAAAAAATTCTACAATATGTCTGTACTTGTGCAGCATATACATATCAATAATGCGTGCAAATCAGAAAACACAAATACATCATAATCTAACTCAATCTCATTCTTATCTTACTGTAGTATATAATATGTCACAGGCATCTCTGATATCAACATTTCCTCAACAAGCTAGGAAATCAATACTACAGTACCACTAGACCCAACAGATACAGCATATCTCCATACAACTCAGTCAAAGATATTTTTTAACAAATGCATTCGTATATATCAATACATATGCAATAAAATCATAAAGAATAGTACCTGTTGTGGATTCTGGTTCTGTTTCTCAATTAAACGCTGTTCCCTACGATCTTCGGGACCATCTCTGGGGAAAAACTTTAGCAAAATGCCCCAGCTGTTTACAGATATTGCATCTACCAAGCACTCCTTGGCATTGCTCTGAGGAATGTCTCCCTCCGCAAGTCCTACAATAGACATCAGTATGGCTTGGACTCGAACCACTTGAGCTAGAGGAGCCACTTCCCAACTTCTTGAATGGCTTCTTACGAGTTTTCAGCAACTCTTGTTTCCCACTCGTACTGCCACGCTCATATCGAAGAGGGGATTGCTGTGTCTGGGGTGGCTTCACACACAACCTTGTCAATTGTCTAATCAGACTCGCCTCCGCTCTCTTCGCTCTACTCAGGATGTCAGCAAAATGGTAAGGTCGTTGCAAATTCATGAATGCAACTACCTCTGAATTCAATCCTATGATAAATTGATTTACTATAGCTTCATCATTTCCAGCTAAATGAGGAGCAAAACGCATTAGAGTCGAGAATTTAGCAATATATGCGTCAATATTTAGCTGCCCTTGGCTCAAATTCTCAAACTCTAATTTCTTGTCCTCTCGGTACGAAGCTGAGAAAAATCTTCGATAGAATTCAGTTCTGAATATTTCCCACGACATCACTGTACCTCTCTGTGCCCACATTCTTGTACTGGTAATCCACCAACTCCTGGCGGCTTCTCGTAACTGGTAAGGCATCATTTTAACTCTCTGTTCATCTGTACAATCAAGTAAATCAAACAAGATTTCTATATCATCAAACCAGTTCTGACAGTCTTCAGATGTCTCGGTACCACTCAGAATCGACGAGTGTAATAACTCAAATTCTTTCATCTTTTCTTCTAGCTGAGCTTCGGATGCATCTAGCTGTTCAGACGAAGTACTACCCCTTTCTGGAAATCTCCGAGGCGGTATATCTGAAGGTCAAAAAAATCAATACACAATCTGTATAATCTGTCTCAGCCCTCCTCTGATCATATACCTCTGATCCAGACTCGGTTCTGATTCAGGCTTATTAATTACATGCTGCAATCGACTCAGATAACAAACAACATGTAATAGGGAAAGCAATAAATCATGCTAGCACACACAATGTAGTCAACATTGAAATAAATCTCATGCTAGCAATCACATGCAAGGGAGAAAGTTCAATCTACCTCGCTCATTCGCTTCTATCTCAATCTAACTCAGTCTAAAGGATCTATCAGTTCTGATAATCTAAGTCTAAAGGAACTATCAGCTCTGATACCACCTGTTGTGGGGACCCGGACGCTAATCATCTTCTTAATCATCTTTTGGGATTTAATTATCATTTCTGATAAAACAGGGTCTAAAAATTTTTCTTTTTTAATAAGTAACTGCGGAAGGTAATGGAATCTAAACAATATACATATCTGTATAAAAACTACAGTTCAGTAGAAAAGTACAATAATGTACAACATTCTAATCTAAGGTTCACTACTAAAGTTCTAGTAGTAAAATCCAATCTACTGCAAGTCCGGAATCACCACGCTAACTCGTCTTCTCTCATCGTCATCTCGACCCTGATCCAGCCCCACCTGTTGTCATGCACACATACAAAACAAGACAACAGCCGGATAACTCCGGTGAATAAATCCCAGTATAAAACATGGTAAGCATGTATATCAACAAACTAATTCATAAAACATGCGATCATGTATAAACACAATATATTTCATAATCTATGAAATTAAGCATGCAGCTCAAATCAGATGAACATGCATATAAACAATCTAAATCATAAAATCATGCTAGCACAACTGAAAGCAATAACGATGGGTCCCATGGTCTAGGAGCCACATCCATATAAGCATGAAGTCCTAATCAAATCATGTTTAGACTCGACTCGATCTGGAACTCTAGGGATCCCGGGGTGAATAAGACGGCACTGTCTGTCACCTACCCTCCCAATCGAGGTGCTGTCCGTCTTATTCCTAGACTTCGGCCTGATCTGTATCCGCATCTACAATAGGGGCGGTGATCTTCCCCTAAGCTGTGATATCGCCGAACATCTTGAAGTCTGGATGATCTCGCAGACTTTCCTATCTTAATGCATGAATACACAATCTGACAAGCATAATCATCTTAATGCAATGCAACATGATCTGTAAACAAAGCATAGCAAGATTTATATATAAGTTCTGTAAACAAATACATAAACAAGAATATAGTATGTGATTTATTGGGCAACTCAAATGGTGATCTCAATTGAGTTGTTTCTTCCCGAATATCACATGAATTATACCTTTGTCGTCCCCGTCTGAGGAAGACGAAGTCTCGAAGTTCAGTCTGTCCATATCCGATCTGACATGACAATATAAATACACTGTATCAATGTGTAACTCAAAACACATTCTGTTCTGATCAATACACAAATCAGTATACAATCTGATCAATATCTGAACAAGATACAATCCAATTCATTTCGTCGACATAACAATACAATCTGAATAATTACGGAATCTGATCAATCTCAATTAATACTGAGTCTGATCAATCTAAATCAAGTGATGTTTCTACGGCATAACAATACAATCTGAATACCCCGTCAATCTGAACATCACATATATAATACCAGAACTCATAATCTGAATATCGGTATATTCAAAATCAGTAATACACAATTCTGATATCAGAATCTCAATCAATATCTTTCACAATTCATAACAATCACAGAAATAATCTGTTCTTTAATCTGACTTCAATTATACGATATCCCCGGTAGTAGAAACACCATATCTGAATCACATGCAATTCTAGTAACATCATATTTTCAAAACATCTTAAAACGTAATAAAACTTACGTCCTTGCGTAGCTCTACTCGAGAGGAACACGATACTGCGTTCGGATTCGAATTCTGATAGACGGATTCGTTGTAAATCAATCCTAAACTTAAAAAGTGAAATTCTCTCTAAGCTCTCGGTTTCCTCTTCAAATTCTGAAGAAGACACGTTTATGTCCATGTATATATACTACATGCATAAAGGAAAACGTGGCACGCTTCTTTTTGCAGCACGTCGCACCGCGGGTGCGGTCATACATGCACCGCGGGTGCGCTCATGCCATGTCTATCACTACATTTCTCGGCAGCTCAGACCGCGGGTGCGCTTCCTACGAGACCGCGGGTGCGGTGTCATTAGCGCAGGTGCGCTCCGTCTAATACCGCGGGTGCGGTGTGGCTACGGGATCACCTTCGAAATTTCCATTTTTAATGACCGCGGGTGCACTCCTGTTCTGAGCGCGGGTGCGGTCTTGCAAACCCTATTTTCTCATGTCTTTTCTTCCCTCATTGCATGCCATGCGTTCTCATATCTTCCGAGTCTCCCGTTAATGAAGGTTAATAATCTTGGTTTAACAATTCTATAATTCCCGGGCATTACAGTATCACCTTGGGGAGCTCCAGTTTTATTTGTTCGAAAGAAAGATGGTACAATGCGAATGTGTATCGATTATAGACAATTGAATCGGGCTACTGTGAAAAACAAGTACCCACTTCCGCGTATTGATGACTTGTTTGATCAGCTTCAAGGTACTTCTGTTTACTCGAAGATTGATCTTCGTTCTGGGTATCATCAAGTACGTGTTCGAGACGAAGATGTACCCAAAACTGCTTTTCGTACGAGGTATGGCCATTATGAATTTCTGGTTATGCCTTTCGGTCTTACGAATGCTCCTGCTATTTTTATGGACTTAATGAATCGGGTCTTTCGAGATTATCTGGACCGATTCGTTATTGTGTTTATCGATGATATTCTTGTGTATTCGAACTCGAGAAAGGAGCATGCTGAACATCTGAGACTGGTACTTCAAACTCTTCGTACTAGTCATTTATATGCTAAATTGTCCAAATGCGACTTCTGGATGGACAAAGTGGTATTTTTGGGCCACGTCATTTCGAGACATGGCATATCTGTTGATCCTACGAAGGTCGAAGCTGTATTGAATTGGCCGAGACCTACGAATGTTCCTGAGATCCGTAGCTTCATGGGTTTAACTGGATATTATCGTCGTTTTATTGAAGGATTTTCGAAAATACCTAAACCGATTACTCAACTGACACAGAAGAATCAGAGATTCATTTGGTCAGATGAATGTGAAGCTAGTTTTCTTGAATTGAAGACGAGATTAACCACAGCACCTGTGCTTACTATTCCCTCAGGTACCGGAGGATTTGTGGTTTGTACAGATGCGTCTGGTAAAGGGTTGGGCTGTGTTCTGATGCAACATGGCAAAGTGGTTGCTTATGCGTCTCGTCAATTGAAATCTCATGAAACTCGTTATCCTGTTCATGACCTCGAATTGGCCGCCATTGTGTTCGCTTTGAAGATTTGGCGCCATTACTTGTACGAAGAAAAGTTTGTTATCTATTCGGACCATAAGAGTCTGAAATATCTCTTTTGTCAATCTGATTTGAATATGAGGCAACGCAGGTGGATGGATCTCCTGAAGGATTTTGATTGTGAGATTCAATATCACCCCGGATCGGTGAATGTTATTGCGGATGCCCTGAGCCGTAAAGTTCATGATTCTGTTCTAGCTTCTGTCAGTGTCGCCAAGGTACATGAAGATATATGTACTTCTGGTTGGACTTTTCACTCGAATTGGAATTCTGTCACTGTCTCAGCATTGCAAATTGAGCCGAGTTTGATATCGAAGATACGAAAGGCCCAATGAAGCGATGCTCAGATTCAAAAGTCGAAAGAACTTGTATCTGCAGGACATCAGTCTGGATTCCAGATTTCTTCTGATGGTTCTTTACGACTTAATGGTCGGCTGGTAGTTCCTGACGACTCTGATTTGAGATCTGCCCTTCTTCGAGAAGCACATTGTAGCAAATATAGTATTCACCTGGGAGGTCGGAAGATGTATTTGACATTGAGACCTCAATTTTGGTGGAAACGTATGAAGAAGGACATTGCTGAATTTATTTCTAAATGTCTTGTCTGCCAGCAAGTGAAAGCCGAGAGAATGAAACCGGGAGGATTGCTCCATAGTCTTGAAATCCCAAAATGGAATTGGGAGCATATTGCTATGGATTTTGTGACTCATTTACCTCGTTCGCCCAAGGGCTGTGATGCTATTTGGGTGATTATTGATCGGCTTTCGAAATCTGCACATTTTATTCCATATGAACGGACTTATTTTTATAAGAGAATGGCCCGTTTATACATTGAGAATGTTGTGAGACTGCACGGGGTGCCAGTCTCGATTGTCTCTGATCGTGATCCCAGATTTGCTTCTCAATTCTGGGATAGTTTTCAGGAAGCGATGGGTACGCGTTTGGCTATGAGTACTGCTTATCATCCTCAAACTGATGGCCAAACCGAGCGTACGATTCAAACGTTAGAAGATATGTTGCGTGCTGTGGTGATGGACTTTAGAATGGGATGGCAAGATGCCTTACCATTGGTTGAATTTTCTTATAACAATAGCTTTCAGACGAGTATCGGTATGGCTCCGTTTGAAGCTCTATATGGGAGACGATGTAGATCACCGTTATTCTGGGATGAGATTAGTGAGAAACAATTGACTGGACCTGAAATGATACAGGAAATGAACGATAAGGTTCAGTTAATTCGGCAGCAGATGAAAGCTGCTCAGGATCGTCAAACGAGTTATGCGAATAAACGAAGACGACCCTTGGAATTCCAGAAAGGTGACAGAGTGTTTTTGAAGATATCTCCCTTTAGAGGCACGGTTCGATTCGGCATGCGAGGGAAGTTATCTCCTCGATATGTTGGTCAATACGAGATTCTGGATCGAGTTGGTGATCTTGCGTATCGATTGGCATTGCCACCAGCTCTATCTGCTATTCACGATGTGTTTCATGTTTCTATGTTGAGGAAATATGAACCTGATCCATCACATGTACTTGCACCTGATGAGGTTGAGCTGGATCCTTCTCTTTCCTATGTTTAACAACCTGTTCGCATTATGGATCGAAAGGAAAAGATATTGAGAAATAAATCGATTCCTCTGGTACGAGTGCAATGGACACGACATGGTGTTGAAGAATCAACGTGGGAATTGGAGAGCAAAATGCGAGAATCATATCCGCATTTATTTGATGCTGATCCATCTGTTCCATTGTATTCGATGTATTCTGATCCTTATTCTGATTTTAGTTTTGATATGTACTATAACTGGTGACATATCTATGTTTACCAATGTTATGTATATAGTGATGTTTGAGATTTCGAGGACGAAATCTTTTAAGAGGGGGAGAAATGTAAGGACCGTGTATCGTATTATCGTAAATCCTATGTGATTATCGATAATTAATGAATTTGAGATGTGATTATGTATATGATGTGCATTTTGACCATGAGTATTGGATATGAATTGACGTTGTAAGAGCTCGATTGGAAAGGACGGACGCCAAATTAGTACAAATTTTATATTTTGTACAGAATGTGCGGCGCCCGGGCGGTAGAAAATGACCGCCCGAGCGCCAGGGTTGAGTTGGAGAGTATTCGGGCAGAATACTTCGCGCCCGAGCGGTAGTTTGTTACCGCCCGAGCGCGATGTAAATCATGTTCTCGGACAGAACATGCCGCGCCCGAGCGGTAATTTCCTACCGCCCGAGCGCGGTGCAATTGTACTCGGGGGCAGAGTTTCTCGCGCTCGGGCGCGAGAATTCTACCGCCCGAGCGCGAGAACGGTGGAAGGATAAGAATAAGATTTTGTTTGCTTCGTCTTCATTTTTATTTAAGAGTTTCGAAAATAACCGAGAGGATTCCGATTTCTTTCGTCCGAATCGACTTCGAAACGCCGTCTAAACGCGAAACAAATTATATATTTGTTATCTGCGAGTCGAGGGCTTTAGACTGAGGTAATTTTCTTCTGGTTTCAGCAGCTTTAAATATCAAAGTGCTGGAATAGCATGTATTTGAAGTTGAATTTCTGATATGTAGTAGAATAACCGACAATAAACTCGTATTCGAAGTCGGAATTGAATTATGATATGATTATGATTTGATATGAATTTTTGAAGTTTCAAATGATATTTGAAACTCATATTAATGATTTTGGAGTATGTTATTGATTGAAATGAGTATGTAATTGATGTAGATAAAGTGTATCTTCCAGCTACATCAATTGGAACGAAGAATTGAGGTATGTTGCGACCGGGTAACATACGACAGGTATCTGTATTATATGATATATGATTGGATTGGATTGGAATACGTGTCTATGTGCCTATTTGATGATTTGATGTGGCATACATGACATTGAGATTTGAGTATCGATGTATAAAATAAATGTTTTGTTAACACACATCATTTTATGCATACATCGATACATGACATGCACGTTGAGCTATGATCCTTGGATACCCTGATATGATTTGATTGGATTTCGGGGTTTGTGAACACAATCGCTATGCCGGTATTATATGACCCGTAAAGCATAGACAATTGTGGCCCCATATGATTGGATATGAGATGTGGGATAGACGACGCTTCGTCGACGTTGTCATATGTGTATTCCCATAACGGCCGGTGTGCCAGCTCGAGCATTGATTTGATTTGATAGCGATTCGATTGATTCTGACATGTGCTCAGTGGATGGGCATTTGACCTGATACCTCCACGACATACATGCATTGCATACCATATATCATTGTTTAGATATCTGTGGTATATATGATTGGTTGTTCCATACGGAGCTTTGCTCACCCCCAAGGGGGGCTGTTGTTGTCTTTGTGTGTGGACAATGGCAGGTACTCCAGGATATCAGGAGACCGGAGAGGGTACTTCTGGAGGGAGTCACTGTTGAGTTGAGGTTTTATATGTTGTTCCCAGTATATATGTATATGTATCTATATACCGGGGCATGTCCCGAGGATATGAGTTGTTTGTATGTGATTGGTTTTGATTATGTGTGGGCATGTTTTATGATTTGAATTTAGATACTATTTTTAGTATTTAAATATCAGAAGAGATATTTTGGGCTCATTGTAAAGAAATTTTAAACTCGTTTTCCGCTGTGATTACTTAACCCTAATCAAATTGTGTTGTAATAACGATTAGGAGCTAAGGGCCTCACACGAGACATCAAAGTCTCCAATAAACATAGCAATGGAATCAATACATAACAATGAATCAATTGAAGGGAATAACACATTAGAACCTTTGAAACACAATACATATAACATCATGTGAGTAAAAGGGATGAATTTCCACTTACAAACCACAAGAACATCTCAATCTATGCTCTTGATACACCACCTACAAAAATAATCCATAAATAACATCATTATCAACTCTATATCCAAAAATCCAAGTCAAATAATCCATTCAACCATCAAAAACAACAACCTATAGCATCTCCTCTCCAACACCATGAAATAACACAACCAAAAACTTACCTTAGCTTCCTAGCACCAAGGAGAACCTCGATCTCAAGTCGAAAATCGAACTAGATCCAAGAATCAAAGATGGGAAGTGAAAGAAATGGAGGAAAACCCTTGCTAGAAGAGAGAAAATCGAGTTTGAAGGGGAAAGGAAAGGAGGAAATGAAGTCAACTTATCCAAAAAGCTACTAAATTTCTCGCCCATACCTCAATAATGCATGACCGCGGGTGCGCTAACACAATCACCGCGGGTGCGCTATGCCTTCGACCAAACCATCATTTCCTGAACCACTAGGACCGTGGGTGCGGTCCTTACACCACCGCAGGTGCGGTGCTTACTCTACCGCGGGTCCGGTCCTGCTACGGCTTCCCAATACCAAAATCATGAATAGTACACCGCGGGGGCACTGCTCTAAGAGCGCGGGTGCACTCTAGTCACGACAATGAACACCTCCCATGCAACTAAAATCAATCTGAAACTCTGAAACGAACAACCAACAACAACTAATACCTCAAGACAATAATACCAAACATACTATAGCCCATAAACACAACTCTTAACATCTAATCACATAACCCAAATAACATGCAAAGCTTAAACCGTACCGTACACCGGGCTCGGCTATTACAATACTAGCTCAATTGGTACCAAGACTCTTGATATCTATGTACTTATCCTATAGGTCATGGGATCGACTCCTGGGGAGGCGAAAGAAACCCCTTGGTAGGGAGGGGGAGATCCTATGAGTAACCCGTACGACTCCTATGGAAAGCACGTGAGGGACAAGGCCCCATAGAGGGACCCCAAGATCGGGATAGCCTTGGGTCGATCGGGGCAATGGGCCGTATGGGCGGTCCACTGGGCCTGTAATGGGTCGTTACAATAAAAGGCGCCTTTTATTGTAACGACCCATTACAGGCCCAGTGGACCGCCCATACGGCCCACTGCCCCGATCGACCCAAGGCTATCCCGATCTTGGGGTCCCTCTACGGGGCCTTGTCCCTCACGGACTTTCCATAGGCATCGTACGGGTTACTCATAGAACTTCTATAGTCCAGGCTATAGTTTGTGCCTTCCCAGAATGGAACCCAAGACCTCCCTGGATATAAGGTACTTGGCAACATATCTAGTACCAATTGATCTCCTTGTAAAGAATTAACACAAGTGGTTCATGTGTGTGCAACAATTGTTTCAACTCACCTTTTTGGGCCATGTATGATTTCTTTTTGGCCTCTTTCCTCTCCTTTTCTTTTCCCTCATTTTATTTCCTCTCTTTTTTTGTTTTTATGGCTATCCCACTCTTTTGATCACTCTTTTTATGCCTATTTACTTTCACTTCCGCACAATCATTCAACCATTGAAGCCTATATGGTTGAGAGTGTTTTATTGTAGGCAATCCCAATTTTTCCACCATCTCAACACTAGCCACATTAGTGCAACTTCCCCCATCTATGATTACATTGCAAACCCTACCATTCACAAAACACCTAGTGTGGAACAAATTCTCCCTTTGGCTAGCCTCCTCATCCTTGACTTGGGCACTCATGATTCGCCTAGTCACTAGCGCTTCTCCTATAACCGCTCCATATCCCTCATCGGGTTCCTCCAGCGCAGGCATAACATCATCACTGCCCTCGCCATTTCCCTCACTTTGAGACTCATACTCACCATAATCATTCAAAAACATTACCCTCTTTTTAGGACACTCACTAGCAATATGACCCAACCCTTGACATCTAAAACATTTAGTATCTCTTGAACGAGTAGAAGGAATTTCAGTTTTACCTTGCACTCCGTGTGTAATATCCGAGCCCGGTGTACGGTACGGTTTAAGTTTTATGTGTTTATTGGGTTTTTTGATTTAGATGATTTGAGTCGTGTTATGGGTTATAGTTTAGTTGGTATTATTGTTTGTGGCTTGGTTGTTGTATTAGATGTTGTTGGTTGCGTCGTTTCAGCGTTACGGATTGATTTTAGTTGCTTTTGTGTTGATCATTGCCGTAGCAAGAGTGCACCCGCGCTCTTAGAGGAGTGCCCCCGCGGTGTACTATTCATCATTTTGGATTTGGAAGGCCGTGGCATCACCGCACCCGCGGCAGTGCAAGGACCGCACCCGCGGTGAGACCGCACCCGCGGTAATTGCAGCACCGCACCCGCGGTCATCGTGCATGGAATTTATTTTGTTGTGCCGTGAGCTTAGCGCACCCGCGGTGCTTGTGGCAGCGCACCCGCGGTATAGGTATGGGCGAGTTTTTAAGTTACTTTTTGGAGTTGTTGGCCATACCTTATTCTCATCTTCCCCTTCATTTCCGATTTCCTCTCTATTTTCCAAGGGTTTTCTCCATTTTCTTTTGCTTCCTACCTTTGATTCTTGGATTTGTTTGGATTTTCGACTTGAGATCGACGTTCTACGTGGTATAAGGAAGCTTAGGTAAGTTTTTGGTTGAGTTCTATCATGGTTTTGGATATGAGATGTTATAGGGTGATGTTATTGTTGGTTTAATGGATTGTTTGACTTGTATTTTTGGATATAGAGTTGATTTTGGTGTTATTTATGGGTTATTGTTGTAGGTGGTGTACCAAGAGTATAGTTTGGAGGTGTTCTATTGGTTGTAAGTGGAATTTCATCCCTTGTGCTCACATGATGTTATATGTATTGTGTTTCAAAGGTTTTAATGTGTTATTCCCTTCAATTGATTCATTGTTATGTATTAATTCCATTGCTATGCATATTGGAGGGTTTTATGTCTCATTATTGTTCAAAAGGGAATACAAGAGAAAAGATATATTTTCAAAGTGATTGTTAAAGCCAGAGAGAGTTTAAATGTTTCTATTGGATTGATAAATACATAGTCAGAGATTGCATGCAATTAGTTGATCAACGACCATAGGCTTTTATCCCTCACAGTTATCGATTTATATCGATGGGATATTTGCAACCACAGTCAGAGATACTATTGATATCAATCCAACCAGAGAAAAGAGAAATACCATCGTATTGCTATCTATTGCTATTGCTATTGCTACAGTTATTGCTATATTATTCATGTTTCAGAGTTGATGGTATTTATGATTTCAAAGTCATGTTTTACAGAGTATACTATGTATCATTGCTATGTAGAGTTCCACTTGCTGAGATTTATTCTCATTTAAGTTATTTTCATGTGGTGCAGATAAGAGTGACCGACCAGGACAGTGATCGTGGATGGGAGTCATATGCATACACCGTTGGAAGGAAGATTTTGGCATGATCATAGGAATGATGTTTTGTATTTTGTTATGTCATTTAAATGATCATGTATTGTTATTTTGTAAAGATGTTTAAAGAAATGTATTTTGAAACTCCTTCCATATTTTAAAGAAAATTTTATTTCCGCTGTATTATTTTAATGTTACGGGTCAGGGTGTTACATTTAGTAGTATCAGAGCGGTGTTCTTCGGACCAATGCATATGACTTCGTCTACTGTCAACTGTCCGGGTATCACTACAAGAAAAATGCTATACGACAACGGATAAAATCCGTTGTCGTAGCCATTTTAAAACTATTGTTGAAGCCAGTGTTGTTAAATGTTCGCTCAAAGACAATGGTTAAAAACTGTTGTTGTAGTTATATTTTGCGACGGTTTTAAAAACCGTCGCCAATTAAAAACCGTCGTCGTATCTGCAATTTGCGACGGTTTTAAAAACCGTCGCAAATGATAATTGCGACAGTTTTTTAAACCGTCGCAAATGAAAATTGCGACGGTTTTAAAACCGTCGCACAATTTAGTGCCGACGAAAATTGATATAAACCGTCGCTAAATGTAGCGACAGTATTCATGTGGAAAAACAGTCGCTAATAGCGACGGTTTATAAGTCCGTCGCTAAAATTTTTGGTAAAATAAAAAAAAATTAAAATTTAATAAATACGTAAATTGGTACAATCATATAAAAGATAAAATATTTAAGTGTCGTGAAATAATAAAATTGTATAAGAGATAAAAATTTTAATTGTTTTGATATTGTAAAAAAAATCGTGTAAAATATAAAAATTTTAAGTGTTGTGAAGTGGTAAAATCATGTAAGAGATAAAAAATTTAAGTGTTGTGAAGTTGTAAAATTGTGTAAGTGAGAAAATTTTAATTGTTGTGAAGTGAAGTGGAAGAAATTGAATGAAAGTTGTATGTATTTATAGAGAGTGAGGGGAAAAAAAGGAGGGAAGTTAGGGGGGGAACGAATTTTTTGAAAATAGCGACGGTTTTGACTAAAACCATCGCAATATTTAAAATCGGCGACGGTTTAATCTTATTTGTCGCTAAATATAGCGACGGTTTTGATAACACGGTCGCCAAATGTAGCGACGATATGAACAAAACCGTCGCTGATGTTAAAGATGCGACGGTTTTTCTTTAACGGTCGCTAACATGAGCGACGGTTAGGAGTCAACCGTCGCCGATTTAAAATTTTGCGACAGTAATTTAATACCGTCGCTAAAATTAGCGACGGTTTTTGTTAAAACCGTCGCTAAATATACCACAAAAAACTATCATATACAAAACCGTTGTCGAATGTACCAAAAAAAGCGTTCATAGACAACGGTTTTGTAATCCGTTTTCTTTGACCCTAAAAAACGCTCAAAGACAACGTTTTATAAAACCGTTGTCTTTGATCAAAAAAACCGTTGTCTTTTGCACTCAAAAGACAACGGTTTTTATAAAACCGTTGTTGTTTGCCCCCAAAAGACAACAGTTTTATAAAAACCGTTGTCTTTTTCTTAAAAAACACACTTTTAACAACGGTTTTCGCAAAAACCGTTGTTAAAAGTTTTTTAACAACGGTTTTAACAAAAACCGTTGTTAAATGTGTGTTGTTGTTTGGGCTTTTTCTTGTAGTGTATGTTTTCTTGCATCTATCCATTGTTATATATTGATATGTCTTTTGTGAGAACATTGTAGAGTAGAGGATGCCAGCTAAGAGGAAAACAGTAGAGGGTGAGGATAGTTCTTCCTCGAGAGTTGTCGACGAGTTCGGCAAGTTACTGAGAGAGCAGGCCAAGGTTCATAGTGAGCAGATCCAGCAGTTGCTCCGATTGAAAGGAGCAGGTCAGGGCAGAGATCAAGGTAGAGGGCAGGTTGCTCAGGTTGTTGGCACTGATGCCATATTTTCTGATTTTAAGAGGATGGATCCACCGGAATTTTCAGGGAGCACCGATCCTTTAGTTGCAGTTGAGTGGGTCAAGGCTTTAGAGGCGATCTTCGATCATCTCCACTACGAGGACAGAGACCGTATCAGTTGGGCTGTTTTCATGTTGGTTAAAGCTGCTCGCATCTGGTGGAATGCGACCAGAGTTGGAGTTGATGTCTCGACACTGAAGTGGACAGAGTTTATAGAGTTGTTCAATGACAAGTATTTCCCCGACGCACTTCGAGCGAGGATGGTGACAGAGTTCTTGGAGCTTCGACAGGGGAGCATGGATGTTGGTGAGTATATCCTGAAGTTTGAGGAGGGTTGCCTATTTGCTCCTTACATTGCATCCAATGACAGAGATAAAGGCGCTCATTTCATTCGAGGCCTTAGAGCAGAGATTCGTAGAGATATCAACATGTACAAGGCTGTGACTTTCAAGGAAATCGTGTCTAAGGCTTTGTTGGCCGAGCAGGACGAGAAGGACATTGCCCGAGAGAGGCAAGCGAGACATCAGGCTAGTGCTCAGAGGAGCCAGAGTTCGAGTCAGCAAGGTGGAGATCGATTCAAAGGGAAAGACAAGATGGATCTGAGTCCTAGACCACCGACAGTCCCATCTGATCCTGAGAAGCCATTGTGTCCCAAGTGCGGCAGACATCATTGGGGAGAGTGCAGATATGGCACTCATACTTGTTATCGTTGTGGCACGGCAGGACACGTTGCCAGAGATTGTCCTCAGGGAGCTAGTCAAGAGAGAGTGCAGGGTCGTATCTTTTCGTTGACCAAGGAAGATGATGGCGATAGGGGAGGTATGCTCGCCAGTGCAGGTACTTCGCTGGTCCTTCCTTTTACTTCTTGTTTTGAGGCTGAGAGATTGCTGTGTAGAGGTTGTGTTGGGTTTTTGGCTTTTATTTTTGATGTGGATAGTATGGTTAAGTTGAATATTGGTGATATTGATGTGGTGATAGGGTTTGTTGATGTGTTTGAGCTTGATGTGCTGGGTTTGCCTCCGGACAGAGATAGGGAGTTTGTGATTGATTTGATGGTCCCTGGAATCATTGCTCGTTTATCAGCATTGGTTATTAGGGCTACATTGACGGACAGGATCCGTAGAGAGCAGACTGTCGTGGTTCAGTTGATAGAGATGAGAGCTAGAGCAGAGGAGAGAGTTATCTTAGAGTTTAGAGTGTATGGTGATGGTTTGGTGACCCTTAGAGGTTGTATTTGTGTTCCTTCAGAGTTTTGGAAGAGTTTGCATAGAGCTATGGGTTCTCGGTTAGCATTTAGTACAGCTTATCACCCTCAGAGCGACGGTCAATCAGAGAGAGTCATTCAGATTCTAGAGGATATGCTCAGAGCTTGTACTATCGATTATCCAGGTAGCTGGGATTCTATGTTGCCTTTGACAGAGTTCACAATGTGTTTCATGTTTCGATGCTCAGGAGAGTATATTGCGAATCTTTCCCATGTTCTTCGCCACGAGCCATTGGACTTGACGCCGAATTTGACATACCAAGAGATTCCGATTCAGATTTTGGATCGCAGAGTTAGAGTTTTGAGCAACAAAGAGATCGGCATTGTTAAAGTCCTTTGGAGGAATCATTTGAAAGAAGAGGCTACGTGGGAACCAGAGGTTGAGATGAGAGAGAGGTATCCTGAGTTGTTCGTGTAGTGACGTCAATTTCGCGGACGAAATTCCTCTAAGGAGGGGAGATTGTAATAGCCGAGCCCGGTGTACGGTACGGTTTAAGTTTTATGTGTTTATTGGGTTTTATGATTTAGATGACTTGAGTCGTGTTATGGGTTATAGTTTAGTTGGTATTATTGTTTGTGGCTTGGTTGTTGTATTAGATGTTGTTGGTTGCGTCGTTTCAGCGTTACGGATTGATTTTAGTTGCTTTGGTGTTGATCATTGCCATAGCAAGAGTGCACCCGCGCTCTTAGAGGAGTGCCCCCGTGGTGTACTATTCATCATTTTGGATTTAGAAGGCCGTGGCATCACCGCACCCGCGACAGTGCAAGGACCGCACCCGCGGTCATTGCAGCACCGCACCCGCGGTCATCGTGCATGGAATTTATTTTGTTGTGCCGTGAGCATAGCGCACCCGCGGTGCTTGTGGCAGCGCACCCGCGGTATAGGTATGGGCGAGTTTTTAAGTTACTTTTTGGAGTTGTTGGCCATACCTTATCCTCATCTTCCCCTTCATTTCCGATTTCCTCTCTATTTTCCAAGGGTTTTCTCCATTTTCTTTTGCTTCCTACCTTTGATTCTTGGATTTTTTTGGATTTTCGACTTGAGATCGACGTTCTACGTGGTATAAGGAAGCTTAGGTAAGTTTTTGGTTGAGTTCTATCATGGTTTTGGATATGAGATGTTATAGGGTGATGTTATTGTTGGTTTAATGGATTGTTTGACTTGTATTTTTGGATATAGAGTTGATTTTGGTGTTATTTATGGGTTATTGTTGTAGGTGGTGTACCAAGAGTATAGTTTGGAGGTGTTCTATTGGTTGTAAGTGGAATTTCATCCCTTGTGCTCACATGATGTTATATGTATTGTGTTTCAAAGGTTTTAATGTGTTATTCCCTTCAATTGATTCATTGTTATGTATTAATTCCATTGCTATGCATATTGGAGGGTTTTATGTCTCATTATTGTTCAAAAGGGAATACAAGAGAAAAGATAGAGTTTCAAAGTGATTGTTAAAGCCAGAGAGAGTTTAAATGTTTCTATTGGATTGATAAATACATAGTCAGAGATTGCATGCAATTAATTGATCAACGACCATAGGCTTTTATCCCTCACAGTTATCGATTTATATCGATGGGATATTTGCAACCACAGTCAGAGATACTATTGATATCAATCCAACCAGAGAAAAGAGAAATACCATCGTATTGCTATCTATTGCTATTGCTATTGCTACAGTTATTGCTATATTATTCATGTTTCAGAGTTGATGGTATTTATGATTTCAAAGTCATGTTTTACAGAGTATACTATGTATCATTGCTATGTAGAGTTCCACTTGCTGAGATTTATTCTCATTTAAGTTATTTTCATGTGGTGCAGATAAGAGTGACCGACCAGGACAGTGATCGTGGATGGGAGTCATATGCATACACCGTTGGAAGGAAGATTTTGGCATGATCATAGGAATGATGTTTTGTATTTTGTTATGTCATTTAAATGATCATGTATTGTTATTTTGTAAAGATGTTTAAAGAAATGTATTTTGAAACTCCTTCCATATTTTAAAGAAAATTTTATTTCCGCTGTATTATTTTAATGTTACGGGTCAGGGTGTTACACCGTGTCTAGGTGCCTCTTGCTTTGTCTCAATCTTAGGCTTGGTCACCACTTTGCTATCATCACGCTTTGCTACATTTGGTCGCCAAGAAGAAGACGTACCTCCAGTTTGGTTGGTGCGGCCAACTCCACGTCTTTTGAGTTGTTGTTCCACCTTTGTGGCCATTTGCACCATCTCGTCAAGGTTCAAGTAGTGCCTAAGCTCCACTTGATCTTGAATCTCCCTGTTCAAACCACAAAGAAAACGTGTCATGGTCGCCTCACTATCCTCCTCGGTATTTTCCCTAATCATGACTACCTCCATCTCCTTATAGTAGTCCTCCACACTCTTAGCTCCTTGCCTCAAAGTTTGTAACCTCTTAAACATCTCCCTATAGTAGTGGTTAGGCACAAACCTCTTCCTCATGACCCTCTTCAACTCATCCCAAGACTCAATGGGTCTCTCATTATACTTCCTTTTAGTGGTAACTAATTGATCCCACCAAATGAGAGCATAGTCTAAGAATTCAACCACCGCCAACCTCACCTTCTTTTGTTCGGAGTAGTGGTGACATTCAAATATGAACTCTACCCTCTTTTCCTACTCTAGGTATGCCTCCGGGTCAGATTTCCCATGGAACGATGGAATTTTCATCTTAATGCTACCCATGTGACCATCTTCCCTAGTCTCCTCATATCTACCCCGCATGGCTTCCCTTTTTCCTCTACCAAATCCTCTACCTCCTCCATTCCTACCCCAATTCTCATTTTGACTCTCATCGCCTCCTCCCAGATCATACTCCTCATCATCTCTACCCAAATCCCTAGGCTTAGGTTTACCCCCACTAACACTAACCTCAAGTTTATCCAACCTCTCATGCAATGACTCCATTTGGGTCGTCATCATCCTACTAAAATCCCCAAACAACGCATCTATTTGGGCCTTAGACAACCCCGAATTCGAACTACCTCCTACCTCCCTCTCCATTTAATGTCAATTTGTACCTGCAAGAAAAGGTTAGTAGAAATAAAATAATCCTCACCCAAATGCTCACGGTCACTCCAAAGAAATTCACTCATCTTTTCTCACAATTTTGTTTGCTCACAACAAATACTCACCGTTCACTCCAAAGAAAAGTCACTCGCACTCAAGTGTATCACTCAAATTTTGAGAGCTCTCTTGGAAGTGCTCAAGCTTTGTATTCTGGGTATATCAAACAATCAAGGTTCAAACTTGTGAACAAATGCGACCGACTCACTTGGACTGTGTAGACAAGAAATTCGAATATAGGGAATATTTTTTTTTTGACTGTGAGAGACAATTGAATATGACTCTCTAAAGCGAATAGAACAATATACCAAAACAATTGTGTAGGCAAATTTTCGAAATTTTGTATTTTTTTTAGGCCGAGTACAACTCGAAAATCCTAAAAAAAATGAAGAAAATTGACCTAATTTTCGAGAAACACTGTTTCACGAAAATTGAATAACGATAAAACGAAACAGATCTGAAAACGATTGAAGAAATAACGCAGATCTGAAATATAACAAGATAACTTACTTGATTTCAATAAACCTATGCTCTGATACCAAATGATGTGAATCTCAATACGAATAAATAGCAATAGCCTGCTGGTGGTTTCGGACTCGGCTCTATCTTGCCTTTCCCCTTGGAACGATCCTTTCCTCTTTGGTTCGAGCCCTGACCCCTCTGAGCAATAGCCTGCTGTCTCTCCTGTCTCTCCCTAGCAATGTCTTTCTCGTCTTGCTCAGCCAACAACACCTTAGACACAATCTCCTTGAACGTCACAGCCTTCGACATGTTGATATCTCTTCTGATCTCCGCTCTAAGGCGTCGAATAAAATGAGCACCTTTGTCCTTGTCGTTGGAAGCAATATACGGGGCACACAAACAGCCCTCCTCGAACTTCAGAATGTACTCATCGACATTCATGCCTCCCTGTCGAAGCTGCAAGAACTCAGTCACCTTCCTAGCTCGAAGTGCATCTGGGAAGTACTTGTCATAGAAAAGATCGGTGAACTCTTGCCACTTTAAAGCCGGTAGATCAACACTAACCTTGGTCGCATTCCACCAAATACGTGCAGCCTTGACTAACATGAACACTGCACAACTGATTCTGTCCTTGTCTGAATAGTTGAGATGATCAAAGATAGCCTCGAGTTCCTTGATCCACTCTACGGCCACTGACGGATCAGTGCTTCCTGCAAATTCCGGCGGATCCATCCTCTCGAAAACAGTAAAGATGCCATCGGTACCAACTGCTTGAGCTACTTGGCCTCTCACTTGACCTCTGCCTTGGCCTGTAACTTGCATACGAAGCAACTTCTGGATCTGCTCACTATGGACCTTAGCTTGCTCTTTCAACAACTTGCCGAACTCATCGACAACTCTAGAAGAAGAACTATCCTCACCCTCTACGGCTTTCCTCTTAGGAGGCATACTCTACAATGTGCTCACAAAAAGCAAATCAATAAATAACAATGAATAGATGTAGAAGAAGACATACCCCGGACAGTTGAAAGTAGACGAAGTCATATGCATTGGTCCGAAGAACGGTGCTCTGATACCATTAATGTGACACCTCTACCCGTTTTAAATAAAATACAGCGGAATTTAAAATTTTTACTTGAAGAGAGGAAGGATTCAAAATGCATTACCATAAAATATTTACAACCAAAATAAATACATGATCATTCCAATGATATAACAAAAACATAAAATATCATTCCTATGATCATGTCCAAAGATGCCATCAAAATATCTTCTCCCTTCCATCTCTCTATGCATATGACCCCGACTCCAATCAACGTCCTGGTCCGTCGCTCTGATCTGCATCACATGAATAAACTGAAATGAGTATAAAACTCAGCAAGTGGAACTCTTACATAGCAATGTACATATCATACTCTAAAAACATAACTTTGAAAACATTAAATACCATCAACTCTGAAATAAGAATATCATAGCATGAATAATAATAACGATGGTATTTGTAGAGCCCAATTTCGTACATGTAAAACCCATGCATTTATTTAAATTAGTAAAGCATTTAATTTATTTTAAAGGAGTTTAGTCATGCATAATTCATTTAAATGCATTATTTTAAAGTATCTACGTTTATGTGATGCACGTTAAAATTTCTTTCGAGTTTCATGTTTCAGGCGATCATTCGAGGCGGGATTGAGGAAAAGACCCGGGGACGATTTTTGGCAATTTAAAGATGGTATCTTATTTTAGTTGAGTTTGAGGGAATTTTCAATTAATTTATTGAATTTTAGCATTTCAAGTCTAAATCATGTATTTATCAATTTTAAGAGTTTAAAACTTTTAAAATCTAGCATGGTGTGTGTTATATTTTAATTAAAGAATTTTATTTAAAAGTTAATTGTGAGTTAGTGTTTTAATTAGTAGACAATTATTTTAGTAAACTAAAATTTAGTCTCCTAATTACACTAAAACACACGCCTTACACACACATTACACGCTTTTACACACACCTGTAACGCCTAAACACACACACACTCTATCATTCAGTTTTTATTATTTTGAGAGAAGAAAACCTAGGGATTCTCCTTCCCTACAGCAGCCGCCCCATCCCCTTTCACGATCCCAGCAAGTTTCGTGAGTTTTTATCGCAAGTTTTAGCGCCACGATCGTCCCGGATCAACCTCGCTTTCATCCCCGCTTCGATATCGCCGGTTCGGTACCGTTTAATATAAAAAAGGCACGTATATTCTGTTCTTGCTGTGTCGATCAAGTCATATATTGTATTGCGTTGTTTTTATGCGTAAAAGTTATGTAAGATTTTAGTAGTTTGAGCGGATCATAGATCGGATCAATTTCGAAGGAAAAGTTTTAGATCTAAAACTCGTTTTTGCTGTCTTTTCAAATACTGCGATTTTTCTGTTCATATTTTGAGAAAACTTTCAACTAGAAAAATGTAGAACTTTTCGATGCCTTCGATTTGACATAAAACTCGAGATTTTTGGACGAAAAATGAGTGAGTTATGATGTTTTTCGTGAGACTGCTCAAACTGTAATTTTCAGAAAATGTGTTATTGATGTGTTTCTTGAAGTTTTACGTTGCAGGCTTCGTTGGGGCTCGACGGGTGATCGCCGCTGCACAAAGGTACTTCGGTTATGATGTTGGAATGGTCATCGATGTTTTGTTTCGTGTCGATAGGCACTAAGATGGTTCTAGAGTCGTAGGAACAATCATTGATGTCCAATTCGTTGTTGTGTCGTTGGTTGTGAATTGTTACCCTCGGGGTGATGTTTATGCACTTGGGTTTGGTATAATACCTTAGTGTTCTAAGAAGTGTCTCGTGGTGACGTTCATAGTCCGAGGAATCGAGTCTAGAAGACTAAGCAAAAACATGTTCAGAATCTCGTAAGTTTCGACCGACAGCAGCCACACGGACCTTGCCACGGACCCTGACACGGGGTCCGTGCATTTGTTTTCTCGTGAGTGTCAAATTTGCGCAGATACACGGACCTTTACCCGGACCCTGGCACGGGGTCCGTGCCTTCACTTTCTCACAAGTGTCAAAGTTGCGAGTGGACACGGACCCTTACACGGAGGCAGGCACGGGGTCCGTGCCCTTTTTTCTTTCCGAGTACATCCTTCACCGTAGGTAGACGGACCTGTACACGGACCCGGGTTAGGGGTCCGTGTACACACTATTTGGGAAAAATATTATTTTTGGTTTCAAGGTTTGATGCCATGGTTTAGAGCAAGGATTAGTAAGGTCATGTCATGGGAAGTTATAGAAGGTCCTAAGATATGATCGAGCTTGAGAGTAAGTATAATTTTTCTACGTCTAAGCTATGCAAGTTAAGTATGAAATTCATGTTAGTATGTCGCAGCGACGGCCCCAGTCGAAGTCCAACGAATCCCTCAACGCCAAGTAAGTATGAATGACGTGCAAAAGAAAATGTTTTAAGTTTCGAGGTATGCTAATTGTCTTGTGACCAAAGAAAGTTAGGATTGGAAAGCGTTAAATCATGAACGGGGACCAATCCGCCCGTTAAATTATGAACGGGTTAGATCGTTGTTGTGAAGCGTTAAATTATGAACGTGGATCAACTGGCCTGTTAAATTATGAACAGGGATCTTATGTATGCGGCAGTGGATACGTCCCTGTCAGCCCAGTACTGTAGTGTGTCAAATCAGGCGTTTATCATGTTAAGGGTCACTTGCTTTGAAACATCCTCTACGTAAAATTATGCAGCCAAGTATGTGAAGTATGATAGCATGTTTAAGAAAAGTTTATGATCATGGCACGTCGTAGTATGTATGTTCAAGTTCAAGTTTATTCCAAGTTGAAGTTTATGCAAGTTCAATTTAAAGTTATGTATGTCCTATATTAAAGATGCATGCGATTTTATTATGTAGTACTCGTTATTTCCAGTTTATACGTGTTGAGTCTTTAGACTCACTAGACTTGATCGATGCAGGTGAGTACGATGAACAGGAGACAGGAGGTGGCGACCAAGGGGCAGGCTTGGGCTGAGCGGCAGGCTAAACCCGAGGACCGCAAGTTTATGTTTTTAAGCACAGTTTTAAATACTCTGAATTTTTATGATTTGAATGTGAGATGTTTTGAGACAGCGTTCTTTTAGCAACTTTTTAATTGGTGATGGATTATTTTAAAAATATTTTTATGAATGTTGGGTGACGACCGTATGGATGTTTTTATTTAATAAAATTTTTAATTTTTCCGCAAATTTCAAGTAGTAAAATACGGTACGTTACAGTTGGTATCAGAGCGGTGTTCTTGTAAAGGGTTACGCCTACTGCCCATGTTTTTAGTTCAGTACGTGCATCATATGTTATGTATATCACGATCATACATGTTGGGTTTTCGTGTTGGGTAATTATTGGAACAGTATGCCTCCTAGACGTGAAATTAACCGGGAAGATATGGAGGAGGACAGAGAGCCTCGAGTCGAGGAGAGGGCCAATCCTCCACCACCTCCACCACCCGACATGCAGGCCCAGATGATGGCTGGAATGACTCAGTTCTTTGCCCAGTTTATGGGTAACCAGACAGTGGCTGATGCAGGGGCGAGACCCAGAGCTGAGGCTGTCTACGAGAGGTTCAGCAGGATGCACCCAGATAAATTCTCAGGGACGACGGACCCATTGATAGCAGAGGGATGGGTTAAATCCATCGAGGTAATTTTCGATTTTATGGAGTTGCAGGATGCTGATCGAGTGAGGTGCGCTATCTTTCTACTTCACGGGAGTGCAAGAGTTTGGTGGGAGAGCGCATCAGTGATAGTTAACCTACAGACTCTCACGTGGAATGGGTTCAAAGAGGTGTTTTACTCCAAGTACTTCACTGAGGAAGTGCGTACGAAACTGATTGGGGAGTTCATGACGCTACGACAGGGAGATAGCAGCGTAGCTGATTATGTGCAGAAGTTTGAGAAGGGTTGCCAATTTATGCCCTTAATCGCCAATGATGTTTAGGCCAAGGTGAGACACTTTCTCCTTGGAATGCGGCCGATCTTGCGCCGTGATGTGAAGGTGGTAGGGCCTATGACCTATGAGGTCGCCGTAGCGAGGGCATTGGAGGCGGAGCAGGATATGAAAGAGATTGAGAAGGATCGACTGGGCAAGAGGCCCTTTCAGGCACCGCAGCAACACCAGCAGTATCAGCAGCGACCACCATTTAAGAAGCCCTTCCTGGGGCAGCCTGGAAAGAAACCATACCAAGGACCACCTAAGGGCAAGGGTCCTATCCAACAGCAGGGGGCGCCGCAGAAGCCCGGTAATTTCCCTGTTTGTCAGAAGTGTAACCACCAGCATCCAGGACCATGCTTGTATGGGTCAGGCAAGTGCTTTAAGTGTGGTGCTACCGACCACATGCTAAAGGAGTGCCCGCAGTGGAAGCAGCCAACTCAAGGCGGGGTATTCGCCATGCACGCTCAGGAAGCGGATCCGGACACTACTTTACTGACCGGTAAACTTTCCTACCTAAGCTCAGTATTACTTTGCCTTGCAGGTGAATTTTATTTGGGGATTTTTAGGATTCTAGTATTGTTTGAGTATATTTGGGTTACTATCTTGTTAGCATTATTTTTGAATGGCATAGGACATCGAATTTTATTATGCGTAAGGTTAATGTTAGTATTTTGGATATAAGTTGTGTTGTGGTAACACATCTCAGGGAACATTTTCATAAAGAGATTAGCTACAACTGCACTGATAGATTCAGGAGCCACTCACTCCTTTATATCAGAGACCTTCGCTAATCACCTGGACATCAAGTCCATCGGCCTAGACTTGAACTTCTCAGTGACAGTCCCATCAGGGGAAGAGTTGTTAGCTACCAGTGTGATCAGGGATATCGATCTAGAACTGCAGGGCCACCTAGTGTATGCAGATTTGATCGTATTGCCGATGCCAGAGTTCGATATCATTTTGGGCATGGACTGACTGACTAAGAACCGAGTTCTAATCGATTTTCAGAAGAGGTCGGTATTGGTCAGACCGCTCGGTATGGAGCAGTTTTTTTATTCGAGCCAGCTAGATGGAGGAGTTTCCCCCGTATGATTTCGTGCATGAAGGCGAGGAAATTAATTTCAAAGGGATGTCAGGCTTTCTTGGCCAGTGTTATAGCAGCGCCTGACGTGCCTACTCCTTCTATTTCAGAAGTGCCAGTAGCCAGAGAATTTCCAGACGTCTTCCCAGACGACGTCACAGGCCTTCCACCAGATAGAGAGGTGGAGTTTGCCATCGATCTCATGCCTGGTACAGTGCCGATCTCTAAGGCACCGTACAGATTAGCTCCAGCAGAGATGTTAGAACTTAAACAGCAGATTCAGGAGCTCTTAGACAAGGAGTTTATCCGCCCGAGTTTCTCACTATGGGGCGCACCAGTACTCTTTGTGAAAAAGAAAGATAGGAGCATGAGACTGTGCATCGATTACCGTGAGCTGAACAAGGTAACGATCAAGAATAAGTATCCGTTGCCACGAATCGAAGATTTGTTCGACCAGTTGCAGGGAGCTACCGTGTTCTCCAAAATCGATCTTCGATCAGGGTATCACCAACTGAGAGTAAAGGATGCAGATGTGCATAAGACAGCTTTCAGGACCAGATACGGGCATTACGAGTTCTTAGTGATGCCGTTTGGATTGACCAATGCTCCAGCTATTTTCATGGATCTCATGAACCGAGTATTTCAACCGTTCCTCGATCAGTTCGTCATAGTGTTCATTGACGATATTCTCATATACTCGAAGAGCCATGAGGAGCACGACCAGCACTTGAGGACAGTTTTGCAGACTTTGCAGAGCCGTAAGTTGTATGCAAAATTCAGTAAGTGCGAGTTTTGGTTGCAGAAAGTCGCGTTTTTGGGGCATATAGTGTCTAGAAGAGGGATTGAAGTGGATCCAGCCAAAGTGGCAGCTGTCAAGGAATGGGTAGAGCCAAAGAATGCATCCGAGATCCGCAGCTTTTTGGGCTTAGCACGCTACTACCGTAAGTTTATTCAGGGGTTTTCGTCTATAGCAGTGCCACTCACTTCACTAACCAAGAAGAATGCTAAATTTACGTGGAGTGATGAATGTCAGAAGAGCTTCGACACCTTGAAGCAAGCTCTCATTTCCGCACCGGTTTTAGCCATGCCATCAGGGCAAGGAGACTATGTGTTATACACCGATGCATCTAAGCTCGGTTTAGGAGCAGTGTTGATGCAACAGGGTCGAGTTATAGCTTATGCTTCCAGACAGTTAAAGGTGCATGAGAAGAACTACCCGACTCACGATTTGGAATTAGCAGCCGTTGTCTTTGCATTGAAGATTTGGAGACATTACTTATACGGCGAGAAGTGTCATATTTTCACCGATCACAAAAGTCTCAAATATTTCTTCACGCAGAAGGAGCTGAATATGAGACAGAGACGGTGGTTAGAACTTGTGAAGGACTATGATTGCGAGATTAGCTACCACCCGGGAAAAGCTAACGTCGTGGCAGACGCTTTGAGCAGAAAGGTGGCAGTCATAGCACAATTGTCAGTTCAGAGACCGCTTCAGTCTGAGATTCAGAGGTTTGGTCTAGAGATTTATCGTAAGGGCAGAGCTCCTAGACTGTCTAATCTGACAGTCAAATCTGATTTACTAGACCGCATTCGAGCAGGACAGTCTTCAGATGAGCAACTACAGAAATGGAGACTGAAGGATGAAGCTAAGGGCAGTGTTTTGTACACAGTGTCAGATGGTATCGTGAGATACAGAGACAGAATGTGGGTGCCTAGTGTTGATTCGATCAGACAGGATATTCTGACAGAGGCACACGCATCTCCGTATTCTATTCACCCAGGAGGTACCAAGATGTACAAAGACCTGCAGATTTTGTATTGGTGGCCAGGGATGAAGAGAGACATCCGCGGATTTGTATCTGAGTGCCTCACTTGTCAGCAGGTGAAGGCAGAGCATCAGAGGCCAGCAGGTATGCTTAAGCCACTCCCTATCCCAGAGTGGAAATGGGAGAACATCACTATGGATTTCGTCGTTGGGTTACCTAAGTCAGTCAAAGGGTCTAATTCTATTTGGGTTATAGTGGATCGACTCACTAAGTCAGCGCATTTTCTGCCAGTGAAGACGACTTTCTCCATGACGCAGTATGCGGAGCTTTATATCCGGGAGATAGTCCGTTTGCATGTTTTCCCAGTCTCTATTGTGTCCGACAGGGATCCGAGGTTTACATCGTCCTTCTGGAAGAGCTTGCATGCAGCTATGGGGACGAAGTTACTGTTCAGTACAGCTTTTCACCCGCAGACAGATGGTCAGTCTGAGCGAGTGATTCAGATTTTTGGAAGACTTGCTAAGAGCTTGCATGATTGATTTTCAGGGAACTTGGGAGTCTAAGCTACCTCTAGTAGAGTTCACATACAACAACAGTTTCCAAGCATCAATTGGTATGGCTCCCTATGAAGCGTTGTATGGTCGGAAGTGCAGATCGCCAGTTCATTGGGATGAAGTTGGTGAGAGAACAGAACTAGGCCCAGAGATAGTTCAGCAGACTGCAGAAGTGGTGGTCAAGATTTGTGACAGAATGAAGACCGCCCAAAGCCGTCAGAAGAGCTATGCTGATAAGAGAAAAAGAGATCTCGAGTTTGCCGTTGGGGATCACATTTTCGTCAAGATAGCACCCATGAAGGGTGTTATGAGATTTGGGAAAAGAGGCAAGTTGAGTCCAAGGTTTATTGGACCGTTCGAGATTTTGGACAGAGTTGGGACACTAGCCTATCGTGTTGCCCTTCCGCCGAATCTGGCCGGGGTGCACAATGTGTTCCATGTCTCGATGCTGAGGAAATACCTAGCTAATCCTTCGCATGTTCTGAGTTATGAGCCTTTGCAGCTTGCTCCAGATTTGTCTTATGAGGAAAGACCGACTCAAATCCTCGACAGACAGGAGCGCAGACTCCGGAACAAAGTGACTAAGCTAGTCAAAGTTCGGTGGTTTAACCAATCAGTGGAAGAGGCCACTTGGGAGTCAGAGGCAGATATGAGACTTCGCTTCCCGGAATTGTTCGGTAAGACTTAATTACGAGGACGAAATTTTTACAAGTGGTGGAGGAACTGTAGAGCCCAATTTCGTACACGTAAAACCTATGCATTTATTTAAATTAGTAAAGCATTTAATTTATTTTAAAGGAGTTTAGTCATGCATAATTCATTTAAATGCATTATTTTAAAGTATCTACGTTTATGTGATGCACGTTAAAATGTCTTTCGAGTTTCATGTTTCAGGCGATCATTCGAGGCGGGATTGAGGAAAAGACCCGGGGACGATTTTTGGCAATTTAAAGATGGTATTTTATTTTAGTTGAGTTTGAGGGCATTTTCAATTAATTTATTGAATTTTAGCATTTCAAGTCTAAATCATGTATTTATCAATTTTAAGAGTTTAAAACTTTTAAAATCTAGCATGGTGTGTGTTATATTTTAATTAAAGAATTTTATTTAAAAGTTAATTGTGAGTTAGTGTTTTAATTAGTAGACAATTATTTTCGTAAACTAAAATTCAGTCTCCTAATTACACTAAAACACACGCCTCACACACACATTACATGCTTTTACACACACCTGTAACGCCTAAACACACACACACTCTATCATTCAGTTTTTATTATTTTGAGAGAAGAAAACCTAGGGATTCTCCTTCCCTACAGCAGCCGCCCCATCCCCTTCACGATCCCAGCAAGTTTCGTGAGTTTTTATCGCAAGTTTTAGCGCCACGATCGTCCCGGATCAACCTCGCTTTCATCCCCGCTTCGATATCGCCGGTTCGGTACCGTTTAATATAAAAAAGGCACGTATATTCTGTTCTTGCTGTGTCGATCAAGTCATATATTGTATTGCGTTGTTTTTATCCGTAAAAGTTATGTATGATGTTAGTAGTTTGAGCGGATCATAGATCGGATCAATTTCGAAGGAAAAGTTTTAGATCTAAAACTCGTTTTTGCTGTCTTTTCAAATACTGCGATTTTTCTGTTCATATTTTGAGAAAACTTTCAACTAGAAAAATGTAGAACTTTTCGATGCCTTCGATTTGACATAAAACTCGAGATTTTTGGATGAAAAATGAGTGAGTTATGATGTTTTTCGTGAGACTGCTCAAACTGTAATTTTCAGAAAATGTGTTATTGATGTGTTTCTTGAAGTTTTACGTTGCAGGCTTCGTTGGGGCTCGACGGGTGATCGCCGCTGCACATAGGTACTTCGGTTATGATGTTGGAATGGTCATCGATGTTTTGTTTCGTGTCGATAGGCACTAAGATGGTTCTAGAGTCGTAGGAACAATCATTGATGTCCAATTCGTTGTTGTGTCGTTGGTTGTGAATTGTTACCCTCGGGGTGATGTTTATGCACTTGGGTTTGGTATAATACCTTAGTGTTCTAAGAAGTGTCTCGTGGTGACGTTCATAGTCCGAGGAATCGAGTCTAGAAGACTAAGCAAAAACATGTTCAGAATCTCGTAAGTTTCGACCGACAGTAGCCACACGGACCTTGCCATGGACCCTGACACGGGGTCCGTGCATTTGTTTTCTCGTGAGTGTCAAATTTGCGCAGATACACGGACCTTTACCCGGACCCTGGCACGGGGTCCGTGCCTTCACTTTCTCACAAGTGTCAAAGTTGCGAATGGACACGGACCCTTACACGGAGGCAGGCACGGGGTCCGTGCCCCTTTTTCTTTCCGAGTACATCCTTCACCGTAGGTAGACGGACCTGTACACGGACCCGGGTTAGGGGTCCGTGTACACACTGTTTGGGAAAAATATTATTTTTTGTTTCAAGGTTTGATGCCATGGTTTAGAGCAAGGATTAGTAAGGTCATGTCATGGGAAGTTATAGAAGGTCCTAAGATATGATTGAGCTTGAGAGTAAGTATAATTTTTCTACGTCTAAACTATGCAAGTAAAGTATGAAATTCATGTTAGTATGTCGCAGCGACGGCCCCAGTCGAAGTCCAACGAATCCCTCAACGCCAAGTAACTATGAATGACATGCAAAAGAAAATGTTTTAAGTTTCGAGGTATGCTAATTGTCTTGTGACCAAAGAAAGTTAGGATTGGAAAGCGTTAAATCATGAACGGAGACCAATCCGCCCATTAAATTATGAACGGGTTAGATCGTGGTTGTGAAGCGTTAAATTATGAACGTGGATCAACTGGCCTGTTAAATTATGAACAGGGATCTTATGTATGCGGCAGTGGATACGTCCCTGTCAGCCCAGTACTGTGGTGTGTCTGATCAGGCGTTTATCATGTTAAGGGTCACTTGCTTTGAAACATCCTCTACGTAAAATTATTCAGCCAAGTATGTGAAGTATGATAGCATGTTTAAGAAAAGTTTATGATCATGGCACGTCGTAGTATGTATGTTCAAGTTCAAGTTTATTCCAAGTTGAAGTTTATGCAAGTTCAATTTAAAGTTATGTATGTCCTATATTAAAGATGCATGCGATTTTATTATGTAGTATCGTTATTTCCAGTTTATACGTGTTGAGTCTTTAGACTCACTAGACTTGATCGATGCAGGTGAGTACGATGAACAGGAGACAGGAGGTGGCGACCAAGGGGCAGGCTTGGGCTGAGCGGCAGGCTAAACCCGAGGACCACAAGTTTATGTTTTTAAGCACAGTTTTAAATGCTCTGAATTTTTATGATTTGAATGTGTGATGTTTTGAGACAGCGTTCTTTTAGCAACTTTTTAATTGGTGATGGATTATTTTAAAAATATTTTTATGAATGTTGGGTGACGGCCGTATGGATGTTTTTATTTAATAAAATTTTTAATTTTTCCGCAAATTTCAAGTAGTAAAAGTACGGTACGTTACAGTATTTCTCTTTTCTCTGGTATGGATTGACATCTATGTAGTATCTCTGTCTCTTACCTATATCCCATCGATATAAATCGACAACTCTGAGGGATATAAGCCTATGGTCGTTGATCAACTAATTGCATGCAATCTCTGACTATGTATCTATCAATCCATCAATCAATTTGAATTCTCTCTTTGACATTAAAACAAACACTTTGTAAACTCTTTTCTCTTGTATTCCCTTTTTACAATTGAGACATAAAATGCCTCTGATATATATAACAAGTGTATCAATACATAAACATGAATCAATTGAAGGGAATAGCATATTAAAACCATTGAAAAGCAATACATATATTATCATGTGAGCACAAGGAATTAAATTCCACTTACTACCACTTGGAACCTCCAAACTAAACTCTTGGTTGAAATCCTACAACAATAAACCATAAATAATACCATTAACAACTCAATATCCAAGAACCCATGCTAACTAATCCATAAAAGCAACACAATCAACAAACCCATATCATCTCTCACCTCAAAACCAAGAATAAACAACACCAAAAGCTTATCTTAGCTTCCTAGCACCAAGAATAATCTTGATCTCAACACCGATCACCAACTAAGAGCTTGGATTAAAGAAAATAAAGGAAGAAATGAAGAAACCCTAGTCTCCCTATAGAGAGAAGAAACGAGAAGAAGGAAAGAAATGGGGAAAAAGTGAACCAACTCATGCTTTATAACACTTAAAATCTCGAAACACGCTTCAGCTGTGCGCGACCGCGGGTGCGCTCCAATGTGCACCGCGGGTGCGCTAAGCTCTCGGCCATCCACTCAAAATTCTGAAATTGTCGACTGCGGGTGCGGTGAAATCCTTACCGCGGGTGCGGTGCCTACACCGCGGGTGCGGTACACTTAACACCGCGGGTGCGGTGAGCTCTCGGCAAACCAACAAAATGCAACACTAGACCGCGGGTTCGGTCCTCCCACTGAGCACGGGTGCGGTCGGTCACGGCCAAAGCAAACTCTTATGCAACTAAAATCGAACCGAAACGCTGATACAATACCACCACCATCCATGAACATCAACAATGCCACAAAATAATAATAACCAACCACACTATAACCCATAAAACACAGCTCTTAACATCTAAATCAAATAACCCAATAAACATGCGAAACTTAAACCGTACCGTTCACCAGGCTGGGCTATTACAAAAAGAACTTGGATTGACATTTCTATGGACTTCATTTTGGGGTTGCCTAGGACTAAGAAGGGGAGGGATTTTATTTTTGTTGTTGTGGATAGATTCTCTAAGATTGGCACATTTTATAGCTTGTCATAAAACCCATAATGCTTCAAACATTGCAGATTTGTTCTTTAGAGAAGTCGTTAGGTTGCATGGCATGCCTAGGACTATTGTTTCTGGTCGCGATGTTAAATTCTTGAGTTACTTTTGGAATACTTTATGGGCTAAACTTGGCACAAAATTGTTGTTTTCTACTACTTGTCATCCTCAAACGGATGGACAAACTGAAGTTGTCAATAGAACTTTGGGAACACTTTTCCGTGCTATTCTTAAAAAGAACTTGGATTGACATTTCTATGGACTTTATTTTGGGGTTGCCTAGGACTAAGAAGGGGAGGGATTCTATTTTTGTTGTTGTGGATAGATTCTCTAAGATGGCACATTTTATAGCTTGTCATAAAACCGATGATGCTTCAAACATTGCGGATTTGTTCTTTAGAGAAGTCGTTAGGTTGCATGGCATGCCTAGGACTATTGTTTCTGGTCGCGATGTTAAATTCTTGAGTTACTTTTGGAAGACTTTATGGGCTAAACTTGGCACAAAATTGTTGTTTTCTACTACTTGTCATCCTCAAACGGATGGACAAACTGAAGTTTTCAATAGAACTTTGGGAACACTTCTGCGTGATATTCTTAAAAATAACTTGGATTGACATTTCTATGGACTTTATTTTGGGGTTGCCTAGGACTAAGAAGGGGAGGGATTCTATTTTTGTTGTTGTGGATAGATTCTCTAAGATGTTACATTTTATAGCTTGTCATAAAACCGATGATGCTTAAAACATTGCGGATTGGTTCATTAGAGAAGTCGTTAGGTTGTATGGAATGCCTAGGACTTTTTTTTTCTGGTCGCGATGTTAAATTCTTGAGTTACTTTTGGAAGACTTTTTGGGTTAAACTTGGCACAAAATTGGTGTTTTCTACTACTTGTCATCCTCAAACGGATGAACAAACTGAAGTCGTCAATAGAACTTTGGGAACACTTTTGCGTGCTATTCTTAAAAAGAACTTGGATTAATATTTCTATGGACTTTATTTTGGGGTTGCCTAGGACTAAAAAGGGGAGGGATTCTATTTTTGTTGTTTTGGATAGATTCTCGAAGATGGCACATTTTATAGCTCGTCATAAAACCGATGATGCTTCAAACATTGCGGATTTGTTATTTAGAGAAGTTGCTAGGTTGCATGGCATGCCTAGGACTAAGAAGGGAAGGGATTCTATTTTTGTTGTTGTGGATAGATTCTCTAAGATGGCACATTTTATACCTTGTCATAAAACCGATGATGCTTCATACATTGCGGATTTGTTCTTTAAAGAAGTCGTTAGGTTGCATGGCATGCCTAGGACTATTGTTTCTGGTCGCGATGTTAAATTCTTTAGTTACTTTGGGAATACTTTATGGGCTAAAATTGGCACAAAATTGTTGTTTTCTACTACTTGTCATCCTCAAACGGATGGACAAACTGAAGTCGTCAATAGAACTTTGGGAACACTTTTGCGTGCTATACTTAAAAAGAACTTAGATTGACATTTCTATGGACTTTATTTTGGGGTTGCCTAGGACTAAGAAGGGGAGGGATTCTATTTTTGTTGTTGTGGATAGATTCTCTAAGATGCCACATTTTATAGCTTGTCATAAAACCGATGATGCTTCAAACATTGCGGATTTGTTCTTTAGAGAAGTCGCTAGGTTGTATGGCATGCCTAGGATTATTGTTTCTGGTCGCGATGTTAAATTCTTGAGTTACTTTTGGAAGACTTTATGGGCTAAACTTGGCACAAAATTGTTGTTTTCTACTACTTGTCATCCTCAAACGGATGGACAAACTGAAGTTGTCAATAGAACTTTGGGAACACTTTTGTGTGCTATTCTTAAGAAGAACTTGGATTTACATTTCTATGGACTTTATTTTTGGGTTGCCTAGGACTAAAAAGGGGAAGGATTCTATTTTTGTTGTTTTGGATAAATTCTCTAAGATGACACATTTTATAGCTTGTCATAAAACCGATGATGCTTCAAACATGACGGATTTGTTCTTTAGAGAAGTCTCTAAGTTGCATGGCATGCCTGGGACTATTGTTTCTGGTCGCGATGTTAAATTCTTGAGTTACTTTGGGAAGACTTTATGGGCTAAACTTGGCACAAAATTGTTGTTTTCTACTACTTGTCATCCTCAAACGGATAGACAAACTGAAGTCGTCAATAGAACTTTGGGAACACTTTTGCGTGCTATACTTAAAAAGAACTTAGATTGACATTTCTATGGACTTTATTTTGGGGTTGCATAGGACTAAGAAGGGGAGGGATACTATTTTTGTTGTTGTGGATAGATTCTCTAAGATGGCACATTTTATAACTCGTCATAAAACCTGTGATGCTTCAAACATTGCGGATTTGTTCTTTAGAGAAGTCGCTAGGTTGCATGGCATGCCTAGGACTATTGTTTCTGGTCGCGATGTTAAATTCTTGAGTTACTTTCGGAAGACTTTATGGGCTAAACTTGGTACAAAATTATTGTTTTCTACTACTTGTCATCCTCAAACTGATGGACAAACTGAAGTTGTCAATAGAACTTTGGGAACACTTTTGCGTGCTATTCTTAAGAAGAACTTGGATTTACATTTCTATGGACTTTATTTTGGGGTTGCCTAGGACTAAGAAAGGGAGGGATTCTAATTTTGTTGTTGTGGATAGATTCTCTAAGATGACACATTTTATAGCTTGTCATAAAACCGATGATGCTTCAAACATGACGGATTTGTTCTTTAGAGAAATCTCTAAGTTGCATGACATACCTAGGACTATTGTTTCTGGTCGCGTTGTTAAATTCTTGAGTTACTTTGGGAAGACTTTATGGGCTAAACTTGGCACAAAATTGTTGTTTTCTACTACTTGTCATCCTCAAACGGATAGACAAACTGAAGTCGTCAATAGAACTTTGGGAACACTTTTGCGTGCTATACTTAAAAAGAACTTAGATTGACATTTCTATGGACTTTATTTTGGGGTTGCATAGGACTAAGAAGGGGAGGGATACTATTTTTGTTGTTGTGGATAGATTCTCTAAGATGGCACATTTTATAACTCGTCATAAAACCGATGATGCTTCAAACATTGCGGATTTGTTCTTTAGAGAAGTCGCTAGGTTGCATGGCATGCCTAGGACTATTGTTTCTGGTCGCGATGTTAAATTCTTGAGTTACTTTCGGAAGACTTTATGGGCTAAACTTGGCACAAAATTGTTGTTTTCTACTACTTGTCATCCTCAAACGGATGGACAAACTGAAGTTGTCAATAGAACTTTGGGAACACTTTTGCGTTCTATTCTTAAGAAGAACTTGGATTTACATTTCTATGGCTTTATTTTTGGGTTGCCTAGGACTAAGAAGGGGAGGGATTCTATTTTTGTTGTTGTGGATAGATTTTCTAAGATGGCACATTTTATAGCTTGTCATAAAACCGATGATGCTTCAAACATGACGGATTTGTTCTTTAGAGAAGTCGTTAGGTTGCATGGCATGCCTAGGACTATTGTTTCTGGTCGCGATGTTAAATTCTTGAGTTACTTTCGGAAGACTTTATGGGCTAAACTTGGTACAAAATTATTGTTTTCTACTACTTGTCATCCTCAAACTGATGGACAAACTGAAGTTGTCAATAGAACTTTGGGAACACTTTTGCGTGCTATTCTTAAAAAGAACTTGGATTGACATTTCTATGGACTTTATTTTGGGGTTGCCTAGGACTAAGAATGATGCAAACGTGGTTGATCAAGCGCCAAAGAAAGCATGGGAGTCGTTGGAGTTGCCTGAAGGACCTATAACGAGGGGAAGAAGCAAGAAGTTTAAAGATGCACTTCAAGGACTCATGATGAGCTATCAAGGAAGTCCTACAAGTTTGATGTCTAAATTAGAGGAGGTTGGGAACCATGGGAATAATAATGGAGGTCTTTGGAATGTTATTCAAGTGCAATTGCCGAAGGTCCAGCGCAGCCGCGCTCAAACAGGGACCGCACCCGCAGTCAAATTGCCGAAGCTGTAGCGCACCCGCGCTAAAAACAGGGCCGCACCCGCGGTCTTACTAAAAAAAAATACAAAAAAATTAATTTTTTTTTAAAATTTTTTTTCCCGAGACTGTACCGCACCCGCGGTCCAGTCTGTAGCGCACCCGCGGTCTGCACTTCCGTGTCAAAATTGCTAGTTACTTTTGTTTAGCCTTTTCACACTACATTTGTAATGCCCGAGAATTAATCACTGTTAATCAAGGATTATTGACTTATAATTTAACGTGATTACGAAAGGGCCAACTGAGACACGATTTAAGATAATGTGTGGCCATTTATTTTTAATTTCAGAGTGTGTTGCCGAAGCAACACCGCACCCGCGCCCTTGCATGTACTGCACCCGCGGTGCATGGACAGAAACTGGGTCAATTTTATCGAAGGGTGACCGCACCCGCGGTGACATGACCGCACCCGCAGTCTTGACATGTACCGCACCCGCGGTCGTGCAATTTCAGAATGGATAAGAATGCCGAAGCATGAGCGCACCCGCGGTGCAAGATGGAGCGCACCCGCGGTGTGACGTGCAGCATGGGAAATGAGACACGTTTCTTGCATGCAATTTTGATATATATACGTAAGAATTGCTCGTTCATTTCCTCAAAAATTCAGAGAAAGGATCGAAGCTTTGGCACAGAAAATCCTTACACCTTTTTCGAGAAATCCGTCCGTCTGATTTTGAATCCGACTTCGGTATTGAGTTCCTATCGACGTAGGCTATAACTGGACGTAAGTTTTACTACGTTTGGACATGCTTTGAAATTATGATATTGTCAGAATTGAATGGAACTCATATATGTTGTTCTTGACATATTAGACATCATAGAATCGAAGTCAGATTAAGAAACAGACTGATTATGGAATTGTTATGATACGGAATTGTGGGGACCAGGACGCTGATCTATCTTATTAATCATCTTTGGGATTTAATTATCAATTAAGATAAAACAGGGTCAAAAAAATTTTCTTTTTTTAAAATGCAACTGCGGAAGGTAATGGAATCTAAACAATATACATCTCTGTATAAAAACTACAGTTCAGTAGAAAAGTACAATACTGTACAACCTAAGTCTAAGGTTCAAGTACTAAATTCAAGTAATAAACCAAGTCTGCTACAAGTCCGGAATCACCACGCTAATTCGTCTTCTCTCATCGTCATCTCGACCCTGATCTAGCCCAACCTGTTGTCATGCACACATACAAAACAAGACAACAGCCGGATAACTCCGGTGAGAATAAATCCAAGTATAAAACATGGTAAGCATGTATATAAACAAACTAGTTCATAAACCATGCGATCATGTATAAACACAATATATTTCATAATCTATGAAATAAATCAAATAAACATGCAACTCAATTCAGATAAACATGCATATAAACAATCTAAATCATAAAACATGCTAGCACAACTGAAAGCAATAACGATGGGTCCCATGATCTAGGAGCCACATCCATATAATCATGCAGTCCTAATCAAATCATGTCTAGACTTGACTCGACTAAAACTCTAGGGATCCCGGGGTGAATAAGACGTCACTACCTACCCTCCAATCGGGGTAATGTACGTCTCATTCCTAGACTTCGGTCTGAGCTGTATCAACGGCGGCAATAAGAGTAATACCTACTCCTATGCTGAGATACACCGAAACGTCTAGCTATTTGACAATGCCTGTCAAAGACTCTCCTATCTTAGATGCAATGAATAAGAATCTGTAAACAAAGCATAATCATATTCATAACTGAATATCTCAATTATCTTACCTGCTTGAATACAATTCTATAATCAAAGCATAATCAGGTAACAATATAAACAATAATCTAGTATGTGATTTTATTGGGAAATTCAAATTAATCTAATTTGAGTTATGCTTCCCGAATATGACATGAATTATACCTTTGTCGTCCCTGTCTGACGAAGACGAAGTCTGGTATTCAACTCTGTCCATATCAAATCTGAAATGACAATATCGAATACACTGTGTCAGTGACTAACTCAATACACAATCCGTTCTGATCAATACCCAATTAAGTATACAATCTGATCAATATCTGAACAAGATACAATCTGAGTTTTATCAATAATATCACAATCAAATCGAAATCATATCTGAATCTGATCAATCTAATTCAACTGATGTTTCGACGGCATAATAATACAATCTGAATAACCCCGTCAATCTGAACATCACATATATAATACTGGCACTCATAATCTGTGTCAACATAATTCATACTCTGAATATTAACACAATTCTGATATAGAATCTCAGTCAATATTTTTCAAAAATCATAACAATTACAGAAACGGTATGTTCTTTAATCTGACTTCAATTCTACAATATCTACGGTAGCAGAAACACTATAACTGAATCATATTCAATTCTGACAATATCATAAATTCAAATCTTGTCTAAACGTAACAAAACTTACGTCCTTGTGTAGCTCGTGTCGAGAGGAACACAGTACTGTAGTCGGATTTAAAATCAGACAGACGGATTACACAAAATCACAATAATAGTCTTCGAAGAAACTTAAAGCTTTCTCCTTAAGCTTTTCTCGTTTCCCTCGGCTGAAATATGAAGAATTTCATGCTTAAACATATATATATACCGCATGCACATCTGAAACGTGGCATATATCTTGGTGTTGCACGTCGCTCGCTCGAGCGGACAAAAGTTGCCGCTCGGGCGAAGAACTCTCGGCCCTCATCCATTGTTCATGCGCGCTCGGGCGAACAAAAAGTTCCGCCCGGGCGAAGGACTCTCGGCTTTCTACCAACACTCAATGGCGCTCGGGCGGACAAACATTTTCGCCCGGGCGCTATACCTTCGGCCCAAATTGTATAATTTCATATACTTGCTCAAATCTTATCTCGAACTGGCCCGCCTATAATTACATCAATTCATAATCAGTAAATCATATCAGATTACAATAATTAAATTCTCGGGCATTACATTTCTCTCCCTCTTAGATCTGAGTTCGTCCTCGAACTCACAACAATCAATTCAGATATATGAGAAGAAATGCGTACAGAGTTTAAACCAAAACTCAAATATCTGATTCCAGTCTGGAATAAGAATTCACGAAGTATAATGTCATAATACCCCTTAAACTAGTTCTGACAACAACAATCTCATCATACTGGCTATACAACATCCGTATAAACCAATCTATAGCTTATCACATATCAGTATCATCAGCTGTTAACAAATTTGTTTACCTCAAACAAAGACATAAACAATCTTTAGCTTCAACTACCAATCGTCATCATCCGACGTTGGTTTCTTAAATCTGTCCATTCTGAACTATCTGCATCTTTCTTCGAATTATCTTCAAAAGAAATCTGTATTACTCTTCGTATACTGTCTTGTGTATACTATCTCATTATCAATCTGATAAGCTGATAGGTATTGTCTCATAGTGATATTAGGTCATATCAATTAGTGCTAACATCCAGCACTATATAGCTCTACCAAAATCTTCCAATATCTGGACAATACGTTCTGACTGTCTGCCAATTGTAACACAATCTAAGAAGAAACTCATGATATACTCTATCACAAGTACAAAATCAACCAGACAATCACCTTCTGATATACTCTATCTTGACATTCTGTTGATTCTGATCATTCTTCTGACATCAATCTGTGTCATCTAGTTCTGTTTGTACGTTATCTGGTACAAACTAATTGATATAGATTGAACAATCTGTCAATCATAATCATATTATATCTCAATCTGGATAAAATGACGGTACTTTCATGACGAAAGCCATAGAAATGCACTCCCATTTCTATTCATAGATATACAAAATCTGTAATGATCTTCTGATTTCTATCTTTCGGTCTATTCTGTTAGCGATTCAGACATATCAGTACAATTTCTGCCAACGTTTCGGTATAATTTCTGCCACAACTGATTTAATCTGTCTATATCAATGCTGTCTGTTCAAATATCATACATTCTCGATCAGAAGAATGAAAACTGAATCCACAACTGTGTATTTCTGACATTATCTGCGATTTCAAATTCGAACGATTCTACATAAACAATCAGTAAATAATCATAAATTAAAGAAGAAATACCTACCTGGTATTCGGCTCTGACTATCAATATCAAAATCTGTAACCAATTCTGAAACATTCTGATATCATAGCATAATCAGTCCCATATAACACAAAATCAAATATCTGTTATTCTGACTGATGCTCTGTTCTGATTATTACAAACAAATTCTGAACATTCTGATCACATATCTGACTGTTTACACTAATCTGTATCAAACATACATGTAATCCACAGTAATATCAATCAGATTCAAAATACAAACAACCTATACAGATCTAGTGAGTTTAAGAAAACTCATAAACAACAATTGCTGGCAATACTGATAATTCTGACTACTGATCAATCTTCACAGTGCCCCAAATCATCTGCTATATCTCATCTGCAAATAGACTATGCTCCCAAACAATATAAGATGTCTCAAATACTGATTTAGATCAATCACAATACGCAAGTAGATATAACATAATAAGGGAATAAGAGAATAAGGAAATCTGTAAAACTCAGAAATTCTGACTTTCTGACATTTCTACTAATTCTGATATATCTGTTACCTGTGTCGTTTACAGTTGCTGATTTCTGTCTCAACTGTGCAAATAATTCGGTATACAAACTGCAGATATCACATATTCTGAATACAATCTGTTTCAATTATGATTCATACCGGCTTAATTTCTGTATACAATAATCATGGTTCTCTAAATATTCAATAAAATCTTCAAATATTCCATTTAATCAATCAGATGCTGTTAACATATCAAATATCATGGATATAACAAGCATACAATCATCAGAATATCTCTGAATCTAAGAGTTAGCAATCTGTACCCTTCTATTAATCTTCAATATCATTCTGTACTGAATTCTAAAACAACATTCAGTATCAACTCTAGATTCAATTCTGAAATCTATCTTTCGGATATAAAGAAAATCTAAAATCTTATCTGACAAACATCCGTCAACTCATCTATTACTGGAAAATCTGTCACCGTTAGACTCGATTTCAGTATATCTACCAAACACATAAGGATACCATCTGTCCCTTTCTGTGATAATCGAGTCATAACAGTACAATGATCTAAGGAATTCTGGATCTAGAATCCTCATTTCTCAACTAGATCTGATCTTAATCTTACCATTTCTGGAACACATTCTGTAATAGCCGAGCCCGGTGTACGGTACGGTTTAAGCTTTATTGTGTTAATTGGGTTTATGATTAGTCGTTTATAGTTGTGTTTTGGGCTATAGTATTATTGGTTATTATTTATTTGAGGTATTAGTTGGTGTTGTTTGTTCGTTTCAGCGTTTCGGATCGATTTTAGTTGAGTTTGTACTGTTCATTGCCGTGAGTAGAGTGCACCCGCGCTCTTAGATGAGTGCCCCCGCGGTGTACTATTCATCATTTTGCATTTTGAAGGCCGTGGCACCACCGCACCCGCGGCAGTGCAAGGACCGCACCCGCGGTGAGACCGCACCCGCGGTAATTGTAGCACCGCACCCGCGGTGATCGTGCATGGGATTTATTTTGGAATGCCGTGAGCATGGCGCACCCGCGGTGCTTGTGTTGGCGCACCCGCGGTGTAAGTATGGGCGAGTTATTTAGTCACTTTTTGGGAGTTGTTGGCCATACCTTATCCTATTCCTTCTCTTCTTTACCGATTTTCTCTCCATTGGCAAGGGTTTTCATCCATTTCTTTAGCTTTCTATCTTTGATTCTTGGAGTTATTTGGATTTCCGACTTGAGATCATCGTTCTCCGTGGTATAAGGAAGCTTAGGTAAGTTTTTGGTGCGATTCTAACGAGGTTTTGAGTTAAGGGTTATTTTGGATTTGATGTTTGAGTTGTTTAATGGATTATTTGGCTTGTACTTGTGGATATAGAGTTGACATTGGTGTTATTTATGGATTATTGTTGTAGGTGGTGTACCAAGAGTGTAGTTGGAGGTGTTCTATTGGTAGTAAGTGGAATTTCATCCTTTTTGCTCACATGATATTATATGTATTGTGTTTTAAAGGTTTCAAAGTGTTATTCCCTTCAATTGATTCATTGTTATATATTGATTCCATTGCTATGTTCATTGGAGGCATTGTATGTCTCACCATTGTTATAAAGGGAATACAAGATATATTATGAGATTGCGAAACGACGGCCTTAAATGCTATTGAGAATTCAAATGTTTTATTGGATTGATTTATCATAGTCAGAGCATTGCATGCAATTAGATGATCATCGACCATAGGCTTTTATCCCCTCACAGTTATCGATTTATATCGATGGGATATTGGCAACCATAGTCACAGATACTATTGATATCAATCCAACCATAGAAAAGAGAATACCATCGTATTGCTATCTATTGCTATTGCTATTGCTACAGCTATTGCTACAGTATTCATGTTTCAAGAGTTGATGGTATTTATGATTTAAAAGCCATGTTTTACAGAGTATACTATATATCATTGCTATGTAGAGTTCCACTTGCTGAGATTTATTCTCATTTCAGTTTATTCATGTGATGCAGATAAGAGCGACAGACCGGGGCAGTGATCGTGGATGGGGGTCATATGCATGCACCGTTGGAAGGAAGGATATTTTGTATCATTTTGGGACATGATCATAAGAATGATTATTTTGTATTTTGTATGTCATTTGAATGATCATGTGTTTATTTTGTAAACATTTTATGAAATGTATTTTGAAACTCCTTCCATTTGAAAGAAAATTTTAAATTCCGCTGTATTTTAATTGTAACGGGTCAGGGTGTCACATTTAGTGGTATCAGAGCACCGGTTCTTCGGACCAATGCATATGACTTCGTCTACTTTCAACTGTCCGGGTATGTTTTCTTGCATCTATTCATTGTTATATATTGATTGTGTCTTGTGAGCAATTGTAGAGTATGCCTCCTAAGCGTAAGGCGGCAGAGGGTGAGGATAGTTCTTCCTCGAGAGTTGTTGACGAGTTCGGCAAGTTGCTTAAGGAGCAGGCTAAGGTGCATAGCGATCAGATTCAGCAGTTGCTCCGATTGCAAGGGGCAGGACAGGGTCGAGGCCAAGTGAGAGGTCAGGTTGCTCAGGCAGTTGGCACTGATGCCGTCTTTTCTGCTTTTAAGAGAATGGATCCACCGGAATTCGCAGGTAGCACCGATCCTCTAGTTGCTGTCGAGTGGGTCAAGGCGCTTGAAGCTATCTTCGATCATCTCCAGTATGAGGACAAAGACAGGATTAGCTGTGCAGTGTTCTTGCTGGTTAAAGCTGCACGTATCTGGTGGAATGCTACGAAAGTTGGAGTAGATGTTGCGACACTGAAGTGGTCAGAGTTCACAGATTTGTTCTATGACAAGTATTTCCCCGACGCACTTCGAGCGAAGAAGGTTACGGAGTTCTTGGAGCTTCGACAGGGGAGCTTGGATGTTGGCCAGTATATTCTGAAGTTCGAGGAGGGTTGCCTTTTTGCTCCGTATGTTGCTTCGAACGACAAAGATAAAGGCGCTCATTTCATTCGAGGCCTTAGAGCTGAGATTCGTCGGGACATTAACATGTCCAAGGCTGTTACTTTCAAGGAGATTGTGTCCAAAGCTTTGTTGGCCGAGCAGGATGAGAAGGACATTGCCCGGGAGAGGCAAGAGAGACACCAGGCCATTGCTCAGAGAGGCCAGGGTTCTAATCAGAGGGGCAGGGATCGTTTCAAGGGCAAGGGCAAGATGGAGTCGAGTCCTAGACCTCCGCCAGTTCCAGTTGCTCCATTTGATCCTGAGAAGCCGCAGTGTCCAAAGTGTGGTAACATCATCGAGGAGAGTGCAGATTGGGCACTCATACTTGTTTTCGTTGTGGCGCGGCAGGCCACGTTGCCAGGAATTGCCCGAGGGGAGATAGCCAAGGGAAGGTGCAGGGTCGTATCTTTTCAATGACGAAGGAAGGTATTAATCGTGATTCTTCATTGATCCTTAGTACTATTTTGATTTCAGGCAGAGTAGCTACTACTTTGATTGATACTGGTGCTACTCATTCTTTTATGTCTGAATTATTTTTGAGATCTTTGGGTATAGTTCCTTCTATTCTTCCCCTCCATCTTAATGTTGTTTTACCTTCGGGGGATGTCTTGTGCCCGACATCGATTGTCTTTGCGTGCCCTGTTCGTATTGAGGAGCGAGTTGTCTTCGCTGATTTGATTGTTATCCCTATGGTTGCTTTCGACGTTATTCTTGGCATGGATTGGCTTTCGACTTACCGTGCAGTTATCGATTGTGTTGCTAAGAAGGTGACTTTTGCAGATGATGGCCAGGGAGGAGCGCTCGCCAGTGCAGGTACTTCGCTGGTCCTTCCTTTTATTTCTTGTCTTGAGGCTGAGAGATTGTTGTGTAGAGGTTGCGATGGGTTTCTTGCTTCTATTGTGGATGTTGATAGATTGATTAAGTTGAATGTAGATGATATTGATGTGGTGAGGGAGTTTGCTGATGTGTTTGAGGATGATGTTCCGGGTTTGCCGCCGGATAGGGATGTTGAGTTTGTGATCGATTTAGCTCCAGGTACGGTTCCTATTTCTAAGGCTCCGTACAGGATGGCCCCTACCGAGATGAAGGAGTTGAAGGCGCAGTTGCAGGATCTTTTAGACAAAGGCTTTATTCGTCCGAGTTCTTCGCCTTGGGGAGCTCCGGTTCTGTTTGTCAAGAAGAAGGATGGTTCCTTGCGGCTGTGTATCGACTACAGGGAGCTTAACAAAGTGACTGTCAAGAACAAGTATCCGTTGCCTCGGATAGATGATTTGTTTGATCAGCTCCATGGTGCCACTGTGTTCTCGAAGATTGATCTTCGGTCTGGCTACTATCAGTTGAAGGTTAGGGAGTCTGATATCCCTAAGACAGCTTTCCGGACCAGGTACGGTCACTATGAGTTTCTTGTCATGTCTTTTGGTTTGACCAATGCCCCTTCAGTCTTCATGGACCTAATGAACCGTGTGTTCAAGCCTTATCTGGATAGCTTTGTCATTGTTTTCATCGACGATATCTTGATCTATTCCAAGACCAGAGAGCTTCATGCCGAGCATCTCAGAGTTGTTCTTCAGTTGTTGCGAGAGAAGAGGTTGTTTGCCAAGCTGAAGAAGTGTGAGTTTTGGCTGGATCAGATTTCTTTTCTAGGCCATGTTGTTTCGAGAGATGGCATTGCTGTTGATCCGTTGAAGATAGAGGCGATTCAGAGTTGGCCTATTCCTACCACTGTTTCAGAGGTTCGCAGTTTCCTTGGTTTGGCAGGTTACTATCGTCGTTTCATTTCAGGTTTCTCCAAGATTGCCTTGCCATTGTCCAATCTGACGAGGAAGACTGTGAAGTTCGAGTGGACTATCGATTGCCAGAGTGCATTTCAGGAGTTGAAGGACAGATTGACGACAGCTCCTGTTCTTTCTTTGCCTAGTGGTTCTGAGGATTTCGTTGTCTATACCGATGCGTCGAAGAGAGGCCTTGGTGCAGTGTTGATGCAGCGAGGTAAGGTCATTGCCTATGCATCTCGCCAGTTGAAAGATTATGAGAAGAATTATCCGACGCACGATTTGGAGCTCGCAGCTGTGGTTTTCGCCCTTAAGATTTGGAGACATTATCTGTATGGCGAAAAGTGTGAGATCTTCACAGACCACAAGAGTTTGAAGTATCTGTTCTCGCAGAAAGAGCTCAATATGCGACAGAGGAGGTAGTTAGAGCTGGTCAAGGATTATGATGTGACCATCAGCTATCACCCAGGGAAGGCGAATGTTGTGGCTGATGCTTTGAGCCGCAAGTCGAGTGCTTCATTGAGTTCTTTGATTCAGAGACCATTGTTGATGGATTTGCAGAGAGAGGAGATTGATCTGGTGATTCCAGGGACCATTGCTCGTTTGTCAGCGTTGGTTATTCGATCTACTTTGACGGACAGGATCCGTAGAGAGCAGTCGACTGATGTTCAGTTGGCAGAGTTGAGAGCTAGAGCCGAGGCTAGAGGGAATTCAGAGTTTAGTCTGAATGGTGATGGATTGGTGACTTTCCGAGGCCGTATTTGTGTTCCTGTTGGCGATGATATTCGTAGAGACGTCTTGACAGAGGCTCATACCGCACCTTATTCGATTCATCCAGGCAGTACGAAGATGTATCAGGATCTTCGTCGACTTTACTGGTGGCCAGGTATGAAGAGAGATATTGCTTTGTTCATTTCTCAGTGCCTTACTTGTCAGCAGGTTAAGATTGAGCATCAGAGACCTGCTGGGACATTGCTATCTTTGCCGATTCCTCAGTGGAAGTGGGAGCATATCACTATGGATTTCGTGACTGGTTTACCCAGGACGCAGAAGGGTTTCAATTCCATTTGGGTCATTGTTGATAGATTGACCAAGTCAGCTCATTTTCTCCCAGTCAAGACGACGTATTCGATGTCTCAGTATGCCGAGGACTACATTGCAGAGATTGTTAGACTTCATGGTGTGCCCGTGTCGATTGTGTCTGATCGTGACCCTAGATTTACCTCAGAGTTCTGGAAAAGTTTGCATAGAGCTATGGGTTCTCGATTAGCTTTCAGTACAGCTTATCATCCTCAGAGCGACGGTCAGTCAGAGAGAGTCATTCAGATTCTGGAGGATATGCTCAGAGCTTGTACTATTGACTATTCTGGTAGTTGGGATTCTAAGTTGCCACTTGTGGAGTTCACGTACAACAATAGCTACCAGGCAACGATTGGCATGGCACCGTATGAGGCACTTTATGGCAGGAAGTGCAGATCTCCTTTGTTTTGGGATGAGGTTGGAGAGAGGAAGATGTTGGGTCCCGAGTTGGTCCAGCAGACTGCCGATGTTGTTGCAGTTATCAGAGAGAGGATGAAGACTGCTCAGTCGAGGCAGAAGAGTTATGCAGATGTTCGTCGCAGACCTTTGCAGTTCGAGGTTGGCGATCATGTTTTTTTGAAGATAGCACCTCTCAAGGGTGTGATGAGATTTGGCAAGAAGGGCAAGTTGAGTCCTAGATTCATTGGTCCATTCGAGATATTGGACAGAGTTGGTGACAGAGCCTACAGATTAGCCCTACCGCCCGATCTTGACAGAGTCCATAATGTGTTTCATGTATCGATGCTCAGGAAGTATATTGCAGATCCTTCCCATGTTCTTCGCCACGAGCCATTGGACTTGACGCCGAATCTGACTTACCATGAGATTCCGATTCAGATTTTGGATCGCACAGTTAGAGTTCTGAGGAACAAAGAGACCGGCATCGTTAAAGTCCTTTGGAGGAACCATTTGATTGAGGAGGCTACGTGGGAACCAAAGATTGAGATGAGAGAGAGGTATCCTGAGTTGTTCGTGCAGTGACGTCAATTTCGCGGACGAAATTCCTCTAAGGAGGGGAGATTGTAATAGCCGAGCCCGGTGTACGGTACGGTTTAAGCTTTATTGTGTTAATTGGGTTTATGATTAGTCGTTTATAGTTGTGTTTTGGGCTATAGTATTATTGGTTATTATTTATTTGAGGTATTAGTTGGTGTTGATTGTTCGTTTCAGCGTTTCGGATCGATTTTAGTTGAGTTTGTACTGTTCATTGCCGTGAGTAGAGTGCACCCGCGCTCTTAGATGAGTGCCCCCGCGGTGTACTATTCATCATTTTGCATTTTGAAGGCCGTGGCACCACCGCACCCGCGGCAGTGCAAGGACCGCACCCGCGGTGAGACCGCACCCGCGGTATTTGTAGCACCGCACCCGCGGTGATCGTGCATGGGATTTATTTTGGAATGCCGTGAGCATGGCGCACCCGCGGTGCTTGTGTTGGCGCACCCGCGGTGTAAGTATGGGCGAGTTATTTAGTCACTTTTTGGGAGTTGTTGGCCATACCTTATCCTATTCCTTCTCTTCTTTACCGATTTTCTCTCCATTGGCAAGGGTTTTCATCCATTTCTTTAGCTTTCTATCTTTGATTCTTGGAGTTATTTGGATTTCCGACTTGAGATCATCGTTCTCCGTGGTATAAGGAAGCTTAGGTAAGTTTTTGGTGCGATTCTAACGAGGTTTTGAGTTAAGGGTTATTTTGGATTTGATGTTTGAGTTGTTTAATGGATTATTTGGCTTGTACTTGTGGATATAGAGTTGACATTGGTGTTATTTATGGATTATTGTTGTAGGTGGTGTACCAAGAGTGTAGTTGGAGGTGTTCTATTGGTAGTAAGTGGAATTTCATCCTTTTTGCTCACATGATATTATATGTATTGTGTTTTAAAGGTTTCAAAGTGTTATTGCCTTCAATTGATTCATTGTTATATATTGATTCCATTGCTATGTTCATTGGAGGCATTGTATGTCTCACCATTGTTATAAAGGGAATACAAGATATATTATGAGATTGCGAAACGACGGCCTTAAATGCTATTGAGAATTCAAATGTTTTATTGGATTGATTTATCATAGTCAGAGCATTGCATGCAATTAGATGATCATCGACCATAGGCTTTTATCCCCTCACAGTTATCGATTTATATCGATGGGATATTGGCAACCATAGTCACAGATACTATTGATATCAATCCAACCATAGAAAAGAGAATACCATCGTATTGCTATCTATTGCTATTGCTATTGCTACAGCTATTGCTACAGTATTCATGTTTCAAGAGTTGATGGTATTTATGATTTAAAAGCCATGTTTTACAGAGTATACTATATATCATTGCTATGTAGAGTTCCACTTGCTGAGATTTATTCTCATTTCAGTTTATTCATGTGATGCAGATAAGAGCGACAGACCGGGGCAGTGATCGTGGATGGGGGTCATATGCATGCACCGTTGGAAGGAAGGATATTTTGTATCATTTTGGGACATGATCATAAGAATGATTATTTTGTATTTTGTATGTCATTTGAATGATCATGTGTTTATTTTGTAAACATTTTATGAAATGTATTTTGAAACTCCTTCCATTTGAAAGAAAATTTTAAATTCCGCTGTATTTTAATTGTAACGGGTCAGGGTGTCACACATTCCACAATATTTTTGTACTTGTTTAGCATTATATGTCAATAATGAAATCGAAATCATATAACACCAGTACATCATAATCTAACCCAATCTCGGGTTCATTTCACTGTAGTATATAACATGTCACAGAAATCTCTGATATCAACATATTCCTCAACAACCAAGTAATCAATACTACCGTATACACAGACCCAACAGATACAGCATATCTCCATGCAACTCAGTCAAAGATATTCTTAACAGATGCATTAGTATATATCAATACATATGCAATAGAATCGTAAAGAATAGTACCTGTTGTGAATTCTGGATCTGTTTCTCACTTAACACTGTTCCCTAAGATCTTCGGGACGGTCTCTGGGGACAAACTTTAGCAAAATGCCCCAGCTGTTTACAGATATTGCATTTACCAAGCACTCCTTTGCATTGTTCTGAGGAATGTCTCCCTCCGCAAGTCCTACAATAGACATCGGTATTGCTTGGACTGGAACCACTTGAGCTAGAGGAACCACTTCCCAACTTCTTGAATGGCTTCTTCCGAGCTTTCAGCAATTCTTGCTTTCCACTCGTACTGCCTCGATCGAATCGAAGAGGGGATTGCTGGGTGTGGGGTGGCTTCACGCACAACCTCCCTAGCTGTCTAATCAGACTCGCCTCCGCCCTCTTTGCTTTACTCAAGACATCAGCAAAATGATAAGGTCGTTGCAAATTCATAAATGCAACTACCTCCGAATTCAGCCCTCTGATGAACTGATTCACTACAGCTTCATCATTTCCAGCTAAATGAGGAGCAAAATGCAGTAGAGTAGAGAATTTAGCAGCATATTGGTCAATATTCAGCTGCCCTTGGCTCAAATTCTCAAACTCTAATTTCTTGTCCTCGCGGTACGAAGCTGAGAAAAATCTTCGATAGAATTCAGTTCTGAATATTTCCCACGATATCACTGTACCTCTCTGTGCCCACATTCTTCTACTGGTAATCCACCAACTCCTGGCGGCTTCTCGTAACTGATAAGGCACCATTTGAACCCTCTGTTCATCTGTACAGTCAAGTAAATCGAACAAGATTTATATATCATCAAACCAATTCTTACAATCTTCAGATGTCTCGGTACCATTCAGAACCGGCGGCTGTAATAACTCAAATTCCTTCATCTTTTCTGCTAACTGAGTTTCTGATACATCTCTCTGTTCAGACGAAGTACTGCCCTTTTCTGAAATTCTTCGAGGCGGTATATCTGAATATCAAACAGATTAGTACACCATCTATACAATCTGTCTCAGCCCTCTTCTGATCATATACCTCTGATTCAGACTCGGTTCTGATCCAGGCTTAGTAATTACATGTTGCAAACAACTCAGATAACAAGCAACATGTAATAGGGAAAGCAATAAATCATGCTAGCACACACAATGTAGTCAACATTGAAATAAATCTCATGCTAGCAATCACATGCAAGGAAAAACAATTCAATCTACCCCGCTCATTCTCTGCTATCTCAGTCTGAAGAATCTATCAACTCTTACTATCTCAATCTAAAGGATCTATCGCTCTGATACCACCTGTTGTGGGGACCCGGACGCTGATCTATCTTATTAATCATCTTTGGGATTTAATTATCAATTAAGATAAAACAGGGTCCAAAAAATTTTCTTTTTTTAAAATGTAACTGCGGAAGGTAATGGAATCTAAACAATATACATCTCTGTATAAAAACTACAGTTCAGTAGAAAAGTACAATACTGTACAACCTAAGTCTAAGGTTCAAGTACTAAATTCAAGTAATAAACCAAGTCTGCTACAAGTCCGGAATCACCACGCTAATTCGTCTTCTCTCATCGTCATCTCGACCCTGATCTAGCCCCACCTGTTGTCATGCACACATACAAAACAAGACAACAGTCGGATAACTCCGGTGAGAATAAATCCCAGTATAAAACATGGTAAGCATGTATATAAACAAACTAGTTCATAAACCATGCGATCATGTATAAACACAATATATTTCATAATCTATGAAATAAATCAAATAAGCATGCAACTCAATTCAGATAAACATGCATATAAACAATCTAAATCATAAAACATGCTAGCACAACTGAAAGCAATAACGATGGGTCCCATGATCTAGGAGCCACATCCATATAATCATGCAGTCCTAATCAAATCATGTCTAGACTTGACTCGACTAAAACTCTAGGGATCCCGGGGTGAATAAGACGTCACTACTTACCCTCCAATCGGGGTAATGTACGTCTCATTCCTAGACTTCGGTCTGAGCTGTATCAACGGCGGCAATAAGAGTAATACCTACTCCTATGCTGAGATACACCGAAACGTCTAGCTATTTGACAATGCCTGTCAAAGACTCTCCTATCTTAGATGCAATGAATAAGAATCTGTAAACAAAGCATAATCATATTCATAACTGAATATCTCAATTATCTTACCTGCTTGAATACAATTCTATAATCAAAGCATAATCAGGTAACAATATAAACAATAATCTAGTATGTGATTTTATTGGGAAACTCAAATTAATCTAATTTGAGTTATGCTTCCCGAATATCACATGAATTATACCTTTGTCGTCCCTGTCTGACGAAGACGAAGTCTGGTATTCAACTCTGTCCATATCAAATCTGAAATGACAATATCGAATACACTGTGTCAGTGACTAACTCAATACACAATCCGTTCTGATCAATACCCAATTCAGTATACAATCTGATCAATATCTGAACAAGATACAATCTGAGTTTTATCAATAATATCACAATCAAATCGAAATCATATCTGAATCTGATCAATCTAATTCAACTGATGTTTCGACGGCATAATAATACAATCTGAATAACCCCGTCAATCTGAACATCACATATATAATACTGGCACTCATAATCTGTGTCAACATAATTCATACTCTGAATATTAACACAATTCTGATATAGAATTTCAGTCAATATTTTTCAAAAATCATAACAATTACAGAAACGGTCTGTTCTTTAATCTGACTTCAATTCTGCAATATCTACGGTAGCAGAAACACTATATCTGAATCATATTCAATTCTGACAATATCATAAATTCAAATCTTGTCTAAACGTAACAAAACTTACGTCCTTGTGTAGCTCGTGTCGAGAGGAACACAGTACTGTAGTCGGATTTAAAATCAGACATACGGATTACACAAAATCACAATAATAGTCTTCGAAGAAACTTAAAGCTTTCTCCTTAAGCTTTTCTCGTTTCCCTCGGCTGAAATATGAAGAATTTCATGCTTAAACATATATATATACCGCATGCACATCTGAAACGTGGCATATATCTTGGTGTTGCACGTCGCTCGCTCGAGCGGACAAAAGTTGCCGCTCGGGCGAAGAACTCTCGGCCCTCATCCATTGTTCATGCGCGCTCGGGCGAACAAAAAGTTCCGCCCGGGCGAAGGACTCTCGGCTTTCTACCAACACTCAATGGCGCTCGGGCGGACAAACATTTTCGCCCGGGCGCTATACCTTCGGCCCAAATTGTATAATTTCATATACTTGCTCAAATCTTATCTCGAACTGGCCCGCCTATAATTACATCAATTCATAATCAGTAAATCATATCAGATTACAATAATTAAATTCTCGGGCATTACAGGAATAGTTTTGGAGTCGATTTGATATAAGAATTGAATTGTTATCGAGTACGAGATGTTGGGATTGATATCTGACTGATATGGTAGCGCTGGATATATTGAGATTATGACATTATGTTATTGAAACAGAATTTGATTGAATTCTGTTTATATCCAGTTTTGATTTGAACGGGTATTGATAGTATACTCCTTGGTATGGTCATTGCCAGATTGATATTGACAGGTTTTGAGTTCGAGACTTCGACAGAGCCAGAGTATCAGAAAGAAAGGTATAAATTAATGTTAAGTTGGGATTGCACAACTCGAGTGAGGTTTGACTCGAGTCTCCCTAAATCACATACTTTATTTTATTGCATTGATATTTGCAATTGATGAGACTTATGACTGTAGTCTATTGATTTATAGCAAATGTATGATGAGATTGATGTTTGTAGGCTATTGATTCATAGCCACTGCATGTATTGATTACTGAGTCGTTGAGTCATGGGCTGATTCGCCTAGTCACCGGCTGATTCGTCTGGTTATGGACTGATTCGTCTAAACTTAAGCTGATTTGCTTAATTACAGGCTGATTCGTCTGGTTGTTGGTTGATTCGCCTAATTACCGGCTGATTCGTCGGGTTATTGATTGAGTCGTCAATTCTGCGGCTGATTCGCCCAGACACTGGATATATTAATTATATCGATGCTGTTTAGGGATTGATTCATTCCTATCGACTGAGATTCGATATAATTACCTATATCCAGACATCGGGATCCCTAGGTTAGAGTTGAGTCGAGTCTGAGACGACGCGTCGGTTGAGTTGAGTCTGATACGACATGTTGATTATATCATTCATGATTATTGAATGCTTGATATTGATTTATGTTTCTGATTTGATACAGGTTAAGAATATTACTTATATATGTTTTTGTATATGCTTTTATATGATTGCATGTATACATTGTTTATACTGTGATGTATTTTTCACCGGAGTTATCCGGCTGTTGTCTTGTTTTGTATGTGTGCATGACAACAGGTGGGGCTGGATCAGGGTCAAGAAGAGGATGAGAGAAGATTAGATAGCGTGGAGATCCGGGCTTCGAAGCAACATAGGATTCAGCACTGATATGTAGTTGAACCTAGTCGAATTCTTGTAGATAACACAAGAATTGTATATTCATGTTTAATATGTAATTTGAATAAATTACATTACGTTTCTGCTTTGTATTTTAAAAAAAAAAAAATTGACCCTGTTTTATAATTGATTAATTAGCCCCAATAATGATTAAGAACTTGATTAGCGTCCGGGTCCCCACAACAGGTGGTATCAGAGCTGTAGGTACTAGAACTGTAGATTCTTGAGATTGAGATAGAAGCTAGTGAGCGGGGTAGAATGTGTTTCTTTCCATGCTTATGATTGCTAGCATTCTTTACTGCTTTATATAATACATGTTACTTGACTTATCTGATTTGATTTTGTAATATGTATTATTGGGAACGAATCTGAACTGATTCTCGATCAGCAGTAAGATGATCGGAGGAGAGATTGAATTGAAACATATGTGTTGGATTGGGTCACTAATCCTTTTGAGTTTCAGATATGCCTCCTAGACGAATCCCAGAACAGGGTAGTACATCGAATCCTCCAATGGATCTAACACCGACTCCAATGGAAACCTTGCTGAAGAGGTTTCAGTCATTCAAACCACCCACTCTGAAAGGTACTGAGACATCGGTCGAGTGTGAGAGTTGGTTAGGTAGTATTGAGTTGCTGTTTGATTCACTGGAGTACAGTGATGAGCGCCGGATGAAATTGATTGGGCACCAGTTGCTTGATGTTGCACAAAGCTGGTGGGTTACAATGAAGAGGGCCTTGGAGCAGCGAGGTACGATTATTACTTGGGATGTATTTAAAACTGAGTTTTATCAGAGATTTTTCCCAATATCGTACAGAAAAGACAAGGGGGCAGAGTTTGCTAATTTGAGACAGGGTCAGCTGAACATTGAGGAATATGTAACCAAGTTCTCTACCTTGTTGAAGTTTGCTCCACATGTGTCTGAAAATGACGAAGCCGTTGCTTATCAGTTCATCAATGGCTTGAATCCCGATATTTTTACATTGGTAAACACAGGGCGACCGAATAACTTTGCGGATGCCATGAATAGAGCAAAGGGCGCTGAAGCGGGCCTGATAAGGCAGAGAGGAGTTGAATTTGTTCCTCCAGTATCGAGACCGCAGCAACCACCTCCCAGATTCGAGAGTGGCAGTAGCAGTGGTGGAAGGAAAGATTTTCTGAAGGCTAGAGGAAAGCAGTTTAAGAAGTCTGGCGGCAGTTCTTCTAGTTCCAGTGGTCCCCAACAGAGTTATACCGGGGCTTACTGCGGAAATTGTGGAGGGAGACATTCCACTGAACAATGCCAAGGAGTACTTGGTAGCTGCCATTTTTGCAAACAACAGGGACATTTTTCCAGAGTATGTCCACAGAGGGGTTCCTAAAGATTCCAGGGAGCCGAATCATCTGGATCAGCGGCACAGGGAAGTAGACGATCAGCTGCTGTTCATTCATTTCAGCCAGCACCATCTCAGTCACAGCAGAGGCCAGGAGGAAGCCAGACAGTTGGCCAGCCTCCTAGACAGCAGGCCAGAGTATTTGCTTTGACCGAGGAGCAGGCTCAGGAAGCACCAGAGGCTGATGTTGCAGGTAACTGATTTGTTTGATTATCCTGCATATGTATTGAGGGATACCGGTGCTTCACATACTTTTATTTCTGAAAGATTGCATTGATGCATGCATTATCTGTTGAGTCCCTAATTACTGTAGTATTTTGTGGGGACCCGGGCTCTAATTCTTATTCTTGGGATTAAATGGATCATTACTATAAAAATGGGTCAATTTTTTGCTTTTAACATTATTTCTAATGTTATATAACTCAAGCATACACCATAGATATTAACAACATAATCTATAAACAAAAGATACAACATGTCTTGTTCTACCTATATTCGACAACTAGTAATTAAATACAATACATATCAAAAGTACAACTACTAGTCTTTTCTGCTAGGCCCGTGATTACCACGCTATGTCCGTCTCTCATCCTCTGCGTGACCCAGATCCTGCCCCTCCTGTTGTTATGCACACATACAGACATAACAACAGCCGGAAAACCGGTGAGAACAAATCCCAGTATAAACATGTATACATGCATATAATCAATTAACCATGAAACATGCTATCATGAATGACATCATAAGCACATGCAATGCAATGCGAATCAAACCATTTCTGGACTCGACTCGACTAGAACTCTAGGGATCCCGGTGTGAATAAGACGTCACTACCTACCCTCCAATCGGGGTAATGTACGTCTCATTCCTAGACTTCGGTCTGAGCTGTATCAACGGCGGCAATAAGAGTAATACCTACTCCTATGCTGAGATACACCGAAACGTCTAGCTATTTGACAATGCCTGTCAAAGACTCTCCTATCTTAGATGCAATGAATATCAATATGTAAACAACGTATAATCATATTCATATCTGAATATCACACTGATCATACATGCTTGAATACAATTCTGAAATCAAAGCATAAACATGTTAAAAGATTGAATATAGTGCTATACACAATTCATAAACATGTTACAATATATCTAATAATACTCGTATGTGATTTTGGTTGGGAAACTCAAATAATATCTTATTTGAGTTACATCTCCCCAAACAAAACATGACTTATACGTTTCGTCGTAGAATCGCTGTCACGGTCGCCAATACGAATCTGAAATGGAAATGTGGATACGCACTCTATTAATTTCTAATCTAAATCAACATATATCCAAGTCACTATGTGATCTCAATACATTTCGACGACATAACGACATAATTCTCGATACCGGTCAATCAACTTCTCAACAGATAGCAACACAATCTTATCAATCTAAACTCATCAACTCATAATTATCATCCTAAACATGCCATAGTATCCAAAATCTGCATATTTAGTTCTAAACATGCTATAAAATCGTAATAATTGCATATGACATCCGTTCTTTGATCCGGTTACGAATATATTATCTTCATACTCACAAGAACATATCCTAGAGTTCAAATCTTAATTCTCCCAACAACAATATCTCAAATCATGTTGAAAGTAAACAATATTTACATCACCTTGTAGCCTTTGATGAGAGGAGTCCAAATCTATATTTAGATTTTAGTTTGGATGTATAAAAGTGACACAATCTTGATTCTAGAATGAAATCACCTTACCCCTTCTCCTAAGCTTTCTCGGTGGTCTCTTATGATGAAATTGCAAAGAAAGGCCAACTTATATATATATACCTTGCATGCCTACACACACATGGCAAATCCTTTGAAGTACACGTCTCGCGCATATGCGCGGTCACTACTCACGCATATGCGCGAGACCTACTGTCTCGGCACTTGGCAGAAATTCACACTCGCGCATATGCGCCACTAAACTCGCGCATATGCGCCAATGTTGCTGGACGCTCCGCGCATATGCGCCACTACTCTCGCGCAGATGCGCCAAGGCTGCTGGCCTGCTCGCGCATGTGCGCGCATCTCTTCGCGCATTTGCGCCGAGTCTACTGGAATTTCCACACATATGTGCGCATTAACTTCGACTTTATTTATTCTTTTGACTATCTTTCACATCTTTATTGTACATTTTCCTTTCTTTTCTAGTCCAATAAAATACATCTACAATCATCTTAATTATCAACAAATCCATCTGATTATGATAACTAAATCTTCGAGCCTTACATTTCTCCCCCTCTAAGAAATGATTTCGTCCTCGAAATTGTAGATGATCAATTCAAGTACAACAAGATGCAATACAAGCAAAAGTACACAATTACATATATCATGTAAATAACTCGGGATGTTTCTGTCTCATACTTGCTTCCGTTTCCCAAGTCGCTTCCTCAATGCCATGACGACTCCACTGAACTTTCACGAATGAAATATTCTTCGTTCTGAGCTTCTTTTCTTTCCGATCAAGAATCTGTATCGGTTGTTCCACATAGCTTAAAGTTTGATCAAGTTCAGCTTCGTCAGGTTGAATGACATGAGAAGCATCTGTCATATATTTTCGTAACATCGATACATGAAAGACATCATGTATCCCAGATAGAGAAGGAGGAAGTGCAAGTCGATAAGCTCTATCGCCAATCTTCTCAAGAATCTCGTAAGGACCAATGTATCGAGGAGATAGTTTTCCGCGTTTGCCAAATCGAACAACGCCTCTGAATGGAGAAATCTTTAAGAATACTCTATCTCCCGCCTCGAATACTAACGGTCTACGTCTGATATTGGCATACTTTGCTTGTCGATCTTGTGCTGTCTTCATCTTCTTCTGAATGAGTTTCACCTTTTCTGTCATGTCACGAATCATATCTGGCCCAAGTTCTGGTACCTCTGAAACGTCATCCCAGTATAGCGGAGATCTGCACTTCTTGCCATACAAAGCTTCAAACGGTGCCATCTCGATACTCGTCTGATAGCTATTATTGTAAGAGAATTCGCAAAGAGGTAGAGAATCTTGCCAACCAATGCCAAAATCTAGCACGACGGCTCTCAACATATCCTCTAATGTCTGGATAGTCCGTTCTGACTGTCCGTCTGTCTGAGGATGGTAAGCAGTACTCAGGTGTAATGTCGTACCTAAGGCCTGCTGTAAACTGTGCCAGAAGTGTGAAGTGAATCGTGGATCACGATCTGATACGATAGACTTCGGCACTCCATGCAATCTGACTACCTCTCGAATATAAATCTCCGCCATCTGATCTTGTCTATACGTCATTCTCTATGGGATGAAACAAGCAGATTTGGTCAATCTATCAATGATAACCCAAATCGCATCGCAGCCTCTGGATGATCGTGGTAACTTCCTTACAAAATCCATGGAAATGTGATCCCATTTCCATTCTGGAATGGCTAAACTTTGAAGTAATCCACCAGGTTTCTTCCTCTCAGCTTTCACCTGTTGGCAGTTCAAACACTTAGACACAAATTCGGCAATGTCTGACTTCATTTGCTTCCACCAGAACTGTGTCTTCAAGTCGTTGTACATCTTCCTGCCACCCGGATGAATGCTGAACTGACTACAATGTGCCTCTGTCAGAATCTGCTGTCTCAAATCTGCAACCTCTGGCACAACTAGACGGTTATTCACGTACAACACATGATCTCGTACCTGATATTCTGATACATGCCCTGATCTGACCATTTGGATTGATTTCTGCACATTCTGATCGGTTCTTTGTGCTTCCTTGATCCTCATGATCAAATTGGGCTCAACTTGGATCGTAAAAAGTCGTAGTGGCTTACTATCTGTATCAAATTCTAATCCAGATGTACAGCAATTTTCAACTAACTTGTTAACACCTATCGTCGATAAGGACAAAGAACATACCTTACGACTCAAGGCATCTGCTGCTGCATTTGACTTTCCTGGATAATATTTAATTTCACAGTCAAAGTCTTTCAGAAGATCTAGCCATCTACGCTGCCTCATGTTCAGTTCTGATTGAGAGAATAGGTACTTTAGGCTCTTGTGATCGGAAAAGATCTCAAATTTCTCGCCGTAGAGATAATGACGCCAAATCTTTAATGCAAATACGATAGCCGCCAATTCCAGATCATGAATGGGGTATCGAACTTCATGTGGCTTCAATTGTCTCGAGGCGTATGCGATCACATGGCCTCGCTGCATAAGAACACATCCCAAACCTCTATGAGAAGCATCACAATATACAACGAAATCACCCGTACCTGAAGGTATCGTCTGTACTGGAGCACTGGTCAGCCTTTTCTTCAACTCTATAAAGCTAGACTCGCACTCCTCTGACCAAACAAATGGTGCATTCTTTTGCGTCAATTGAGTTATTGGCTTGGCAATACTGGAGAACTCTTTAATAAATCTTCTGTAGTATCCGGCTAAGCCCATGAAACTGCGTATTTCTGGTACAGAAGTCGGCCTCGACCAACTGATCACCGCTTCCACTTTACTCGGATCAACAGAAATACCATCTCCAGATATGATATGCCCCAAGAATACAACTCGATTCAACCAAAACTCACACTTGGACAATTTAGCATACAGTCGCTCATTTCTCAACGTCTGTAAAACAATTCTGAGATGCTCTGCATGCTCATTTCTGTTCTTCGAATACACCAAAATGTCATCAATGAAGTCAATCACAAATTCATCCAAATATTTCTGAAACACGTGGTTCATCAAGCCCATAAATACCGCAGGAGCATTTGTTAAACCAAAAGGCATGACAATAAATTCGTAATGTCCATACCTGGTTCGAAATGCTGTCTTTGGTATGTCTATATCTCGAACTCTGAGATGATGATACCCAGAACGCAAATCAATCTTCGAATACACGGAGGATCCCTGCAACTGATCAAATAAATCATCAATCCTAGGCAAAGGATATTTATTCTTGATCGTTGCTTTGTTCAGTTGCCTGTAATCAATACACAGTCGCATCGAACCGTCTTTCTTCCGCACAAACAGCACCGGAGCGCCCTAAGGAGATACACTAGGTCTGATATATCCCTTGGCCAGAAGATCTTCTAACTGTGCTTTCAGTTCTTTTAGTTCGATGGGTGCCATCCTATACGGAGCTCTCGAAATAGGGACGGTACCTGGTGTCAGATCAATACTAAAGTCTACCTCATGAACCGTAGGTAATCCTGGGATCTCATCTGGAAAAATATCAGCAAATTCCCGCACTACTGGTAGATCCGCCAATGCCGGGCTCGACTTCTGCATATCTACAACATAAACAAAGAAACCATCTGCTCCTCTTTGCAATAACCTGTTCATAGTCAGAGCCGAAATCAAGGGAATCCGAGATCTGGAACCCTTCCCGTAGAATTTCCACTCGTCTGTCATCTCGGGTCTGAATCTGACAATCTTATGGAAACAATCTACAGTGGCTCTGTACTTTGTTAGCATGTCAATACCGACTATACAATCAAAGTCAGCTAAACCCAACACTATACAATCTAGGTCAATTTCATGCCCCTCAAACTGTAGAATGCAATGTCTAACCGTAGTTACAGATATCAACACACTTCCCAACGGAGAATTAATAAACACGACATCTAATAACGACTCAACAGGTAGAGAATGCAATAATGCAAATCGTTCTGATATGAATGTATGCGATGCACCCGTATCTATCAATATATAAGCAGGATAACCGCAAAGGGAACAGTTACCTGCTATGACATCATCTGGGGCATCCTGTGCTTGCTCTTCAGTCAAGGCAAACACCTGAGCCTGTTGTCTCTGAGGCTGACTCCCTGGCTGGCCACCTCTGGCTCGAGGCTGGGTCTGTGCTGGGGGCGGCTGAAATGAGTGAACAAATGAAGCTTGCCTCTCAGGCTGTGTAGTGACCCGTTCCAGAATCACCTACTAATCAGAACTTAAGCATGCAAAATTAACATTTAAAACTGAATCAGGTAAACAGCGGAAAAACAGTAATACAACACAATCGAATCTGTAAGTACAAAATACTTAAACAACCAGATCGAACTAAATACCAAGAACAAATACCAACAACTACAGGTCAACCTCTGCCAGCTCCCTGTCCACTCCCTCCTGGACCGTCCAACCTGAGACCTGCCCCATCGAATAGGGTGTCCAAAACAGAGATAAACCGAGGACGTGAGCATAAAACGCTCAGCACCGAAAGCATGAGTATACAAGACTATGACATGCATGTATGCAAAATGTACTGGATACCAGGATCTGGGTATATCGAAATACTGCTCAGGTAAATGACGTCAAGGTATGTAGCACTCTGCACCGTCGCACCAGGAGGTGGCTCCCATACCAAAATAAACCTGTGGATATACCGGTGACCTGACCACCGTCGGCCAACGGGGTCCAACCATCCACAACAAACGAGGGCTGAGCACCCTCTCAACAGGCTATCTCAAAAATAGTCAGGCTCAACATGATTATGCAAATGCCGCATAATAAACCATGCATCATATGACAGATAATAATGCAACATATAAACATGCAACACATAGTAAAGCATACTCAATCCTGCTATCTCGGATAGTACTTTCGTACCTCAAACCAGTAGATCCTAGCAATCAGTCCTAGAATCAAGTCTGCGTCCGTAGTCAGCCCACTGATGCCGCTAGCTCCCAACTAGAGCACAGCTCCGCTACAAAACCAGTAGCTCCCCGCTAGTGCCTAAACCTCGGGAAAAGACTAGAAACCCATCAGAAACGACTAAAACGCTCTGGAACACTCGGAATTGGCGAGTAACAAATGAAGCCTCGCGCCTCTATTTATAGACAACGATCGGACGATCCGATCCACTTCGGACGATCCGATCCACTGTACACTTCGGACCTTCCGAACCCTTATCGGACGATCCGAACCCTGCATGTCTTCCACGTGTCCAGACACCTGTCTTCGGACGATCCGAACCCTGATCGGACGATCCGAACTCTGCATGTCTTCCACGTGTCCAGCCACCTGTCTTCGGACGATCCGAACCCTGATCGGACGATCCGAACCCTCTTCAGACGATCCGAACTCGGTTCGGTCCTTCCGATCTCAACGAAATATAATTAATCCAATAATTAACCCAAATTAAGCATCGGGATACTACATTCTCCCCCCCTAAAAAGGATTTCGTCCGCGAAATCGAGTCTGAAGAATGACAATTCTGAACAACAATACATTCAATCTTAAGAATGAATTACAACTGAAAGTACAACTGAAATTACAATCATTACTGAAAATACTACAACTAGAACAACTCTGGATGCTCTGACCGCATGCGACTCTCTAGTTCCCAAGTAGCTTCTTCAGTACCTCGGCGCTGCCACTGCACTAAGACAAGAGGAATAGTCTTATTCCGCAGTACCTTATCCTTCCGGTCTAAGATCGAAACCGGTCTTTCCACAAAAGACAAATCCGGATTCAGCTGAACTTCTGTCGGATGCAAAACATGAGACTCATCCGCTACGTATCGTCTCAACAAGGACACATGAAACACATTGTGAACACTAGACAGATACGGTGGCAAAGCTAATCTGTAGGCCAAATCTCCCACACATTCTAAGATCTCAAAAGGACCAATGAATCTCGGAGATAGCTTACCTTTGAGTCCAAATCTCAGAATCCTCCGAAAAGGTGATACCTTGAGAAACACTTTCTCGCCTGCATCAAAATGAAGAGGTCTGCGCTTGGAGTTCGCATAACTCGCTTGTCGATCCTGAGCAGTCTTAATCCGCTGTTTGATCACAAGAACTATGTCCATGGCCTGCTGAATCAATTCTGGACCCTCGACCTGTCGTTCTCCGACTTCTTCCCAGAACAGAGGAGTACGACAACGTCGACCATACAATACTTCAAACGGAGACATACCAATACTCCTATGAAAATTGTTGTTGTATGCAAACTCTATCAGCGGCAGATGATCCTGCCAAGCTGGCCCGAAATCCATCACACAAGATCTCAACATATCCTCAAGAGTACGAATAGTCCTCTCTGACTGACCGTCAGTCTCTGGGTGATATGCAGTACTCAAACTCAAGGTAGTGCCCAAAGCTTGCTGAAAGCTGCCCCAAAATCTAGAGGTAAATCGAGGATCTCTGTCACTAACGATACTCACGGGCACACCATGAAACCGTACAATCTCCTGAATGTACAACCGTGCCATCCGATCGAAAGTGAAATCTCTGTTATACGGAAGAAAATGGGCAGACTTAGTAAGCCGATCCACTACCACCCAGATAGCATCTCTATTCCCCACAGACATAGGCAAGTGAGTCACGAAGTCCATCGTGATATGCTCTCACTTCCACTCCGGAATAGGAAGATTCTGCAACAAACCTCCAGGTCGTCGATACTCAGCCTTCACCTGCTGACAGACAAGGCACTTGGAGACATACTGATAAACATTACGTTTCATACCTTTCCACCAAAATCGAGTCCTCAAATCCTTATACATCTTGTTGCTCCCTGGATGAACACTCAACTTGCTACGATGAGCCTGGGACAAAATCTCTTCCCTCAAAGTGTCATCTTCCGGTACAACAACACGACCAGATAAGCACAAAAGACCCTCGGACTGATAGTGGAAACCAGAAGTATTATCTCCATCAGCCAACCGAGCTAATTTCTGAATCTTAGAATCAGACATCTGAGCATCTCTAATCCGAGAATACAAAACTGGCTCGGACAAAATAGTAGCTATACGGATACTCTCTGATCCCTTCCGATGCTTACAATTGAATCCCATCGAACAGAAATCCTGAATAATCCCAGATACAGCACAAGTCTAAAGAGCAGATAACCTCACCTTGCGACTAAGAGCATCGGCCGTGAGATTCGCAGATCCTGGATGATACTTGATCTCACAATCGTAATCTTTGAGTAGATCCATCCAACGACGCTGACGCATGTTCAACTCAGCCTGAGTGAACAGATACTTCAAACTCTTATGATCGGTGAAAATCTCAAATCGCTCACCATACAGATAATGGCGCCAGATTTTCAAAGCAAAAACGATCGCTGCTAATTCCAGATCATGAACAGGATAGTTTTCCTCATGAGACTTTAACTGTCTCGATGCATAAGCAATCACATGCTCATTCTGCATCAGAACACACCCTAGTCCCTGCAAGGAGGCATCAGTGTAAACACTGAAACCACCAGATCCAGACGGTAAAGCCAAAACAGGCGCAGATGTCAAACGTATGCGAAGTTCCAAGAAACTCTCTTCGCACTCTGATGTCCATTCAAATGAAACATCTTTCCGAGTGAGCTGAGTGAGTGGCTTAGCAATCTGAGAGAAGTTGACAATGAAACGGCGATAATACCCAGCCAATCCCAGAAAACTGCGGATCTCGGCTACTGTCGTCGGACGCGACCAGTTCAATACCGCTTCCACCTTACTTGGGTCAACTGAAACTCCCTTGCTAGAAATGACATGACCAAGGAATACAACCCTGTCAATCCAAAACTCACATTTACTCAACTTCGCATAAAGCTGATTCTCGCGAAGTGTCTGTAAAATAATCCTTAAGTGTTGTGCGTGTTCTTGCTGATCATGCGAATAGATTAAGATATCATCTATAAACACCACAACAAACTTATCCAAGAATTCCCGAAAAACCCGATTCATCAGATCCATAAAAACTGCTGGTGCATTCGTCACCCCAAAAGGCATAACCAGAAACTCATAATGCCCATACCGGGTCCTGAATGCAGTCTTCGATATATCTCCCTGATGAACCCGAAGCTGATGATAACCAGACCTTAAATCAATCTTGGAATACACAGAGGTACCTTGCAGTTGATCAAATAAATCATCAATCCGTGGCAACGGATACTTATTCTTTATCGTCGCACGATTCAACTGCCGATAATCTATGCAGAGCCGCATAGAACCATCCTTCTTTTTGACAAAAAGAACTGGTGCTCCCCACGGGGACACACTGGGTCGAATATACCCCTTGTCAAGAAGATCCTGCAACTGCTGTTTCAATTCTTGCATCTCCGATGGGGCTAAACGATAAGGAGCTCTAGAGATTGGTGCCGTGCCTGGCACTAAATCAATGCCGAAATCCACATCCCGAACGGGAGGAAAACCAGGAATCTCCTCGGGAAAAACATCCGGAAAATCGCAAACCACTGGAATGTCACTGATACCGACACTATCTGCGGACGAATCAATAGCATAGATAAGGTAGCCTTCCCCGCCCGACTCTAAAGCACGACAGGCTTTCAGAGCAGAAACCACAGGCATCGGGGGTCGCGCTCCCTCTCCATAGAAAAACCAACTGTCGCCCTCAACTGGACGAAACTGCACAAACTTCTGATAACAGTCCACAGTAGCTCTAAACACAGTCAGCACATCTATTCCCAGAATGCAATCAAAATCCTCCATCACAAGAATCATCAAATTAGCAGTTAAAACATTACCCTCAAACTCTAGAGGACAACCCAAAACTAGACGTTTAGCTAGCACCGAATGACCCATCGGTGTGGAAACAGATACCACAACGTCCAAAGAAGTGAAAGGTAATGCATGACGCTTAGCAAATCTCGCAGATATGAATGAATGAGATGCACCAGTGTCAATGAGAACGTAAGCAGGTAATCCACATAATAAAAATAAACCTGCGATAACTCTCTCGTTCTCCTCAGCAGCCTGATCCTGGTTAAGAGCAAAGACCTGCCCTTGAGTACGCGGTCGGAGGTTAGAACCCTGAGTAGACTGTCCCTGCTGTGGCCTCTGATGAACTAAAGCCTGAGAACCAGATCCTGATCCTCCGCCCGTCTGTGGACAATCTCTCTTCATGTGGCCCATCTCACCGCACTTGTAACAAGCACCCGCAACCTTGCGACAACGCTCCGTCGGATGATCCTTCCCGCAGTGCTGACACGGGCCCCTCTTCTTCCCAAAATGGTGAATTCCTCCAGATCCAGAGGAAGAAGAAGTAGATCCAGCCTTCTTAAATGCTTGGGCGCGGGGACCCAAAGAACTAGTAGGACGAGCAGACTGCATGGCTCGACCTCTCAACAAACTGCCCTCAGCCTGGCGACAACGATTTACAAGGCCCTCATACGATGTCGGATCATCGCAGACAACAACCCGATCATAAATCTCCTGATTGAGGCCCTGAAGAAAATGGTTATACTTGGCCATAGCATTGTCACTGACATGCGGAACATATGGAAGCAACTCAAAGAACTTCTGCTGATACTCATCAACAGACAAACTTCCCTGCTTCAGATTGATCAACTCAATCGCCTTGGTCTGCAGAAGAGCTGGCGGAAAGTAAAGCAGCATGAAAGCGGCTCGGAAATCGGCCCAAAGAACTCGACCCTGTCGCTGAACTATCGGTGCAGAGGTAGACCTCCACCACTTGCGCGCACCACCCTCCAGCAAGAAATCAAGGGTATCAATCTGCTGCTCCGCCGAGCACTGAAAAGTCTTGAAGCAGCTCTCCATCCTCTCAAGCCAGTTCTCCGCAACATCCGGGGTCTCACCGCCTGAAAGAGGTTTCGGCCCCATCTGCAAGAACCGATGCATACTAAAACTCCGAGGCTCATCACGACGGTGTTGACGACGTTCTCGATGCTCTCGACGACGCTCCCGATCGTCGCGGTCTCCCCAGCGTCCAACGCTGCCATGACTACTAGCATCGTCGTCAAAACCAGACATCTCTTAGCTACAAAAGTTACCAGAGATTAAACCCAAAAGAACAGTTCTAAATCCCAAAATCTTAATGCATGCTCTGATACCATAAATGTAGTGACCCGTTCCAGAATCACCTACTAATCAGAACTTAAGCATGCAAAATTAACATTTAAAACTGAATCAGGTAAACAGCGGAAAAACAGTAATACAACCCAATCGAATCTGTAAGTACAAAATACTTAAACAACCAGATCGAACTAAATACCAAGAACAAATACCAACAACTACAGGTCAACCTCTGCCAGCTCCCTGTCCACTCACTCCTGGACCGTCCAACCTGAGACCTGCCCCATCGAATAGGGTGTCCAAAACAGAGATAAACCGAGGACGTGAGCATAAAACGCTCAGCACCGAAAGCATGAGTATACAAGACTATGACATGCATGTATGCAAAATGTACTGGATACCAGGATCTGGGTATATCGAAATACTGCTCAGGTAAATGACGTCAAGGTATGTAGCACTCTGCGCCGTCGCACCAGGAGGTGGCTCCCATACCAAAATAAACCTGTGGATATACCGGTGACCTGACCACCGTCGGCCAACGGGGTCCAACCATCCACAACAAACGAGGGCTGAGCACCCTCTCAACAGGCTATCTCAAAAATAGTCAGGCTCAACATGATTATGCAAATGCCGCATAATAAACCATGCATCATATGACAGATAATAATGCAACATATAAACATGCAACACATAGTAAAGCATACTCAATCCTGCTATCTCGGATAGTACTTTCGTACCTCAAACCAGTAGATCCTAGCAATCAGTCCTAGAATCAAGTCTGCGTCCGTAGTCAGCCCACTGATGCCGCTAGCTCCCAACTAGAGCACAGCTCCGCTACAAAACCAGTAGCTCCCCGCTAGTGCCTAAACCTCGGGAAAAGACTAGAAACCCATCAGAAACGACTAAAACGCTCTGGAACACTCGGAATTGGCGAGTAACAAATGAAGCCTCACGCCTCTATTTATAGACAACGATCGGACGATCCGATCCACTTCGGACGATCCGATCCACTGTACACTTCGGACCTTCCGAACCCTTATCGGACGATCCGAACCCTGCATGTCTTCCACGTGTCCAGACACCTGTCTTCGGACGATCCGAACCCTGATCGGACGATCCGAACTCTGCATGTCTTCCACGTGTCCAGCCACCTGTCTTCGGACGATCCGAACCCTGATCGGACGATCCGAACCCTCTTCAGACGATCCGAACTCGGTTCGGTCCTTCCGATCTCAACGAAATATAATTAATCCAATAATTAACTCAAATTAGGCATCGGGATACTACAGGCTGAGTCACGGAGGCAGACGATCCTGCAGCCTGGAATCTCGATGCACCACTCCTCTGAGGACAGACCTTGGCATAATGCCCCTGTTGTTTGCATACGTTACACCTGCCCACTACACCTTGACATTGTTCTGTGGTATGCTTACCTCCACAAGTACTGCAATATCCACTTGCCACCTCTAAACTCTGGCCAAAACCTCTCTGTCTTGACCCGCTGGAGCTCAAAGAAATGCTCCCTGCCCTCTTAAACTGTTTACCCTTTGCTTTCAATTGATCTTTGCGTCCACTACTACTACCACCACTTTCGAATCGAGGAGGAAGAACTTGGGATGGAGGTAGTGGCGGTCTCGGACTCGGTGCAACATACGGAGCACTCCGTTGCCTAAGCAATCCTGCTTCAGCTCCTTTGGCACGATTCAATGCTTCAGCGAAATTATTAGGTCTCCCGGTATTAACCAATGTAAAGACATCAGGATTTAAGCCATTTATAAACTGATCTGCCATGGCCTCATCATTGCCTGAAACGTGAGGTGCAAAGCGAAGCAAAGAAGAAAATTTAGCAACGTACTCTTCAATGTTCAATTGCCCTTGCCTCAGGTTTGCGAATTCAGCGCCTTTATCTTTACGGTAGGATACAGGAAAGAATCGCTGATAGAACTCCGTCTTGAATGCTTTCCATGTAACCTCAGTGCCACGCTGTTCTAGTACTCTCCTTATATTCACCCACCAATACTTAGCCACATCTTGTAGTTGATGGCCAATGAGTTTCACTCGTTTCTCGTCACTATATTCCAGAGACTCGAATAACATCTCAATGTCCTCAAGCCAACTTTCACACTCGATGGCATTCTCGGTACCTTTTAATGTGGGAGGTCGAAAGGATTGGAATCGCTTCAGCAACGTTTCCATAGGGGTCGCCGTAACATCCATAGGATCTCCGGATGTGCTCCCCTGTTCTGGCGCTGCTGGTCGTAGAGGTACGGCTGCTCTTCTAGGAGGCATATCTAATGAACCAACGGATTAGTAAACATGATATACTACTGTCTCAGCCATCCTCTAGTCAGTTACCTCTGATCTAGAATCGGTTCTGATTCAGTCTTAACCAATACATGCTGTAATCAATCAAATAACAAACAACATGTAACAAGTAAAGCAATAAACATGCTAGCACATCATAGAGCAAGGAAGAAGACTCGATCTACCCCGCTCATTCTATTCTAACTCAAGCTATAGAACCTATGGCTCTGATACCACCTGTTGTGGGGACCCGGGCTCTAATTCTCATTCTTGGGATTAAATGGATCATTACTATAAAAATGGGTCAAATTTTTGCTTTTAACATTGATTCTAATGTTATATAACTCAAGCATACACCATAGATATTAACAACATAATCTATAAACAAAAGATACAACATGTCTTGTTCTACCCATATTCGACAACTAGTAATTAAATACAATACATATCAAAAGTACAACTACTAGTCTTTTCTGCTAGGCCCGTGATCACCACGCTATGTCCGTCTCTCATCCTCTGCGTGACCCAGATCCTGCCCCTCCTGTTGTTATGCACACATACAGACATAACAACAGCCGGAAAACCGGTGAGAACAAATCCCAGTATAAACATGTATACATGCATATAATCAATTAACCATGAAACATGCTATCATGAATGACATCATATGCACATGCAATGCAATGCGAATCAAACCATGTCTGGACTCGACTCGACTAGAACTCTAGGGATCCCGGTGTGAATAAGACGTCACTACCTACCCTCCAATCGGGGTAATGTACGTCTCATTCCTAGACTTCGGTCTGAGCTGTATCAACGGCGGCAATAAGAGTAATACCTACTCCTATGCTGAGATACGCCGAAACGTCTAGCTATTTGACAATGCCGTTCAAAGACTCTCCTATCTTAGATGCAATGAATATCAATATGTAAACAACGTATAATCATATTCATATCTGAATATCACACAGATCATACATGCTTGAATACAATTCTGAAATCAAAGCATAAACATGTTAAAAGATTGAATATAGTGCTATACACAATTCATAAACATGTTACAATATATCTAATAATACTCGTATGTGATTTTGGTTGGGAAACTCAAATAATATCTTATTTGAGTTACATCTCCCCAAACAAAACATGACTTATACCTTTCGTCGTAGAATCGCTGTCACGGTCGCCAATACGAATCTGAAATGGAAATGTGGATACGCACTCTATTAATTTCTAATCTAAATCAACATATATCAAAGTCACTACGTGATCTCAATACATTTCGACGGCATAACGACATAATTCTCGATACCGGTCAATCAACTTCTCAACAGATAGCAACACAATCTTATCAATCTAAACTCATCAACTCATAATTATCATCCTAAACATGCCATAGTATCCAAAATCTGCATATTTAGTTCTAAACATGCTATAAAATCGTAATAATTGCATATGACATCCGTTCTTTGATCCGGTTACGAATATATTATCTTCATACTCACAAGAACATATCCTAGAGTTCAAATCTTAATTCTCCCAACAACAATATCTCAAATCATGTTGAAAGTAAACAATATTTACATCACCTTGTAGCCTTTGATGAGAGGAGTCCAAATCTATATTTAGATTTTAGTTTGGATGTATAAAAGTGACACAATCTTGATTCTAGAATGAAATCACCTTACCCCTTCTCCTAAGCTTTCTCGGTGGTCTCTTCTGATGAAATGGCAAAGAAAGGCCAACTTATATATATACCTTGCATGCCTACACACACATGGCAAATCCTTTGAAGTACACGTCTCGCGCATATGCGCGGTCACTACTCGCGCATATGCGCGAGACCTACTGTCTCGGCACTTGGCAGAAATTCACACTCGCGCATATGCACCACTAAACTCGCGCATATGCGCCAATGTTGCTGGACGCTCCGCGCATATGCGCCACTACTCCCGCGCATATGCGCCCAGGCTGCTGGCCTGCTCGCGCATGTGCGCGCATCTCTTCGCGCATGTGCGCCGAGTCTACTGGAATTTCCATACATATGTGCGCATTAACTTCGACTTTATTTATTCTTTTGACTATCTTTCACATCTTTATTGTACATTTTCCTTTCTTTTCTAGTCCAATAAAATACATCTACAATCATCTTAATTATCAACAAATCCATCTGATTATGATAACTAAATCTTCGAGCCTTACATATTTGTTTCTTTTCCTTTGGAAAAATATCTTGTATCAGTGAATTCTATTAGATCTTATATACTAGAGAAGGATAAGAATGAGATTGAGTTAGTTTGTGTGGTAGATGGTATTGTACTGGTGTTCTCTGATTTTAGAACTGCATTACTGATATTAATATGCTGATCAAGTACAGAGCTACCATAGATTAGTTCCAGAAAAGGGAGAGAATCAGACCTGAGATGACCAAAGGAGGAATATTGTACGATAAGAATTCTAGACTGAGAATTCCTTTGATATTCGTACTATGACTCGATTATTACAGAAAGGAGCAGAGTAACTCCTTATGTATTCAGTTGATTTACTGAAGTTGAGTCTATCATTGGCTGATTTACCAATGATAAGAAAGTTCTCGATGTTTTCTCTGATAAGACTTCAGATCTGATTCCAATCAGAGAAATTGATTTTAGTCTTGAACTGATATTAGAAATTGTTGAAATTTTGAATCATGATTGAGACAGATTGCATTCAGGATGTGTTATATCTGAAGATGATATATTCGTTGATTTTCACAGAATTAAACCGTGATTAGTCAGTCGAGGTTGACATCAGTGTCAGACAGTTGCGGTTTATGAGTTTAGCATGTTTTGAATCTGATTGAATATTGATGTTATTCTGAATACGTGCTTGAGACAGATTATAGACAATGGAGATTATATTGCACAGTCCGAACCAGGGCTGATTTTGAAACGTTGACAGTTTGAAAAGTTGATTAGAAGGTTTAGAACTCGATATCGATAGTCAGAACAAAGTGTCGATCAGAATATCAGGTAAGTATTACTGTATTGTATGTTAATAACTGATTTGTTTGTGCCCGATATTTTGAATTTGAAATGACAGAATTGTCAGAAAGGTGCAATACTTGATTTAGTAAGCATCCTGATAGCAAAAACTGTTTTGATAGAAACAGATGGGATTAGATATGGCAGAGTTTGGACTGAAATGTATGAACTACAGACAGATAAAGATAGAAAGAAAGAAACCAAGAGATTGGTTATGTAACTTGTCGGTTCCTGAATGGAAATGAGATTACATTTCCAAGGATATCGTGATGAAGTTACTACATTCCTTTCGGAAGTGAGTATTGATTGAGTTAGGAATGACAGACTGACCTAGTCTGCGAGTGCTAAACCATACATGAAGATGTACAAATATTATATACTATTAGTATTCCGTCAGAAAAATGATTAGATTACACGGAGTACTGAGAGTTGAGTATATTAGACCGTGATTTTGGTTGATTTTGCACGTTGGACAGAATGTACCATAAGAGCTAGATACTAGATTATATCTGAATACTGAATAGTATTCACTATCTGATGGACAGTCAGAGTCGATTATCCAAATTTCGAAGAATATGCTGAAAGCTGAAATGCTTGATTTTAACACTAAATGGCAGGATTTATTGTCATTTTTGTGAGTTTTCGTACAACCACAACTATCAAACGAGTACTGAGATAACTCCTTTTGAAGCGTTGTACGGAAAGATATATGGATTTGCTTTTTATTGAAATGATATCTCTGAAGTTCTTGAGATTGGATCGGAAATGATCAGAGATATGATTGAAAAGATGAAGCTAATTCAAAAGAAAATGAAAACAGCTCATAATAAATAGATTGAATATGCCAATGTCGGACGATGACTGTTGGTATTTGAGACCAAAGATCGAACCTATCTTTGATTGAGACAAACATATTTAATAACAGCTGATGATGTTGAGCTGTTACAAACTATTAGTTGGGTATATACAGATGTTGTATAACCAGTATTGCGAGATTGACTTTATCAGAGCTATTTCTAGAAATAGAACTTGATATGAGATTGAAATTTCAGAACAGATTTATTGAGATGAGTTTCTGATTTAAACTCTTTATACATTTCTTCTGACATATCTGAATTGATTACTTATGATTTCGAGGACGAAATCGTATCTTAGGGGGGGTGAAATGTAATGCCCGAGAATTAATCACTGTTAATAAAGGATTATTGACTTATAATTTAACGTGATTACGAAAGGGCCAACTGAGACACGATTTAAGATAATGTGTGGCCATTTATTTTGAATTTCAGAGTGTGTTGCCGAAGCAACACCGCACCCGCGCCCTTGCATGCACTGCACCCGCGGTGCATGGACAGAAACTGGGTCAATTTTATCGAAGGGTGACCGCACCCGCGGTGCAAGTATTACCGCACCCGCGGTGACATGACTGCACCCGCGGTCTTGACAGGTACCGCACCCGCGGTCGTGCAATTTCAGAATGGATAAGAATGCCGAAGCATGAGCGCACCCGCGGTGCAAGATGGAGCGCACCCACGGTGTGACGTGCAGCATGGGAAATGAGACACGTTTCTTGCATGCGATTTTGATATATATATATGTAAGAATTGCTCGTTCATTTCCTCAAAAATTCAGAGAAAGGATCAAAGCTTTGGCACAGAAAATCCTTACGCCTTTTTCGAGAAATCCGTCCGTCTGATTTTGAATCCGACTTCGGTATTGAGTTCCTATCGACGTAGGCTATAACTGGACATAAGTTTTACTACGTTTTGACATGCTTTGAAATTATGATATTGTCAGAATTGAATGGAACTCATATATGTTGTTCTTGACATATTAGACATCATAGAATCGAAGTCAGATTAAGAAACGGACTGATTATGGAATTTTTATGATTTACGGAATAGTTTTGGAGTCGATTTGATATAAGAATTGAATTGTTATCGAGTACGAGATGTTGGGATTGATATCTGACTGATATGGTAGCGCTGGATATATTGAGATTATGACATTATGTTATTGAAACAGAATTTGATTGAATTCTGTTTATATCCAGTATTGATTTGAACGGGTATTGATAGTATACTCCTTGGTATGGTCATTGTCAGATTGATATTGACAGGTTTTGAGTTCGAGACTTCGACAGAGCCAGAGTATCAGAAAGAAAGGTATAAATTAATGTTAAGTTGGGATTGCACAACTCGAGTGAGGTTTGACTCGAGTCTCCCTAAATCACATACTTTATTTTATTGCATTGATATTTGCAATTGATGAGACTTATGACTGTAGTCTATTGATTTATAGCAAATGTATGATGAGATTGATGTTTGTAGGCTATTGATTCATAGCCACTGCATGTATTGATTACTGAGTCGTTGAGTCATGGGCTGATTCGCCTAGTCACCGGCTGATTCGTCTGGTTATGGACTGATTCGTCTAAACTTAAGCTGATTTGCTTAATTACAGGCTGATTCGTCTGGTTGTTGGTTGATTCGCCTAATTACCGGCTGATTCGTCGGGTTATTGATTGAGTCGTCAATTCTGCGGCTGATTCGCCCAGACACTGGATATATTAATTATATCGATGCTGTTTAGGGATTGATTCATTCCTATCGACTGAGATTCGATATAATTACCTATATCCAGACATCGGGATCCCTAGGTTAGAGTTGAGTCGAGTCTGAGACGATGCGTCGGTTGAGTTGAGTCTGATACGACATGTTATTTATATCATTCATGATTATTGAATGCTTGATATTGATTTATGTTTCTGATTTGATACAGGTTAAGAATATTACTTATATATGTTTTTGTATATGCTTTTATATGATTGCATGTATACATTGTTTATACTGGGATGTATTTTTCACCGGAGTTATCCGGCTGTTGTCTTGTTTTGTATGTGTGCATGACAACAGGTGGGGCTGGATCAGGGTCAAGAAGAGGATGGGAGAAGATTAGATAGCGTGGAGATCCGGGCTTCGAAGCAACATAGGATTCAGCACTGATATGTAGTTGAACCTAGTCGAATTCTTATAGATAACACAAGATTTGTATATTCATGTTTAATATGTAATTTGAATAAATTACATTACGTTTCCGCTTTGTATTTAAAAAAAAATACGCATAGGAGCAGATTTGCTATATGTGTAGACCCTCGATACAGGGTTGTCCGAAGTCTAGGAATAAGACGTCCGTTGCCTCGAGTGGTTGGGTAGGTAACAGACCGTCTTATTCACACGGATCCCTAGATTAGAAATGAGTCGAGTCAAGATTTAAATGTTGAATACAGTTTGTATTCTTCTACTGTTTGATTGCATTAATGTTACTTGTATATGCTATGCTCTGTACATGATTATTACATTGCATGCATCCATGTTTTATACTGGGATATGTTCTCACACGGAGTTATCCGGCTGTTGTCGTGTCTGTATGTGTGCATGGCAACAGGTGGGGCAGGACTGGGTCACGAGTAGATGAGAGGTTGATGATAGCGTGGAGATCTCGGGCATGGAAGATTTCTAGTGTTTTCTTATGAGACTTGTACAACTTATGTTTGTAGTTGGTATCTAAACACTAGTGTATGGTTGTACTAGACAGACGTTGTATGTACATTATGTTGTTTATTTCAGTTAAAGACATGTTTTTGCTTTAATTATACATTTGAATTATATTAAAACAATTTTTGACCCACATTTTTGAACAAGACTCAATTAAATCCCAAAAGAATTGAGTTAGAGCCCGGGTCCCCACAAAAGAAATAACTCGCACTCAAATTTTTCACTCAAATTTGATAATTCTTTCAAAGGTGTGCTCAATCTTTTTTATATTTTTTATCCAACTAACAAGATTCAACTTGTGAACACTTGCAACTGTCTCACTTGGATTGCACAACAACAAGAACGATAGAATAACACTGAAACAAATTTTTTTTTTTTCGATGATTCTGGATATTCAAATGACAATGGATGATAGAAATAACGTAGATCTTAAAATAGAACAAAGGATAACACAAAACTGAAACAGAATGAATTTTTGTTTTTGTTTTTGATAGATATGACGATAGAAAAAAAAAATACCACAGATTGAGAACAGAACAAAGGAGTCAGATCTGAAAATAACAACAAAGATAACTTACTTGAATTCAATGAGCCACAGCTCTGATACCGAATGATAACGAATCCTCGTACGAATGAAAGGCAAGCACGATATAGAAATCGCACCCGCAATTCAATAACAAACAAGGAACGATTATTGTGTCCCGATCTTTTGAAACAAGTAACGATTTTGTGATATTCACCTCTAAGCGATTATAACTTAGCAACAAATATCAACGATAAAACAATTGATTTCAAACGAACCTTCAAAAACTTGTTTTGACAATCCGTGCGAAAACAATCGACAAACGCCACAAAGATGCAATCTTTGATAAGTTTGATTTTTAAACCACAACAACGCCTTGCAAATTGAGAGAAATCTCAAGTTTTTGTATATTCCAACTTCAATAATTCGTTCATCAATTACAATCATTATATAATAATACAATAACAAGAAAGTTGTGGGGACCCGACGCTAATCAAGTTCTTAATCTTATTGGTGCTATTAATCAATTAAAAACAGTGTCTAATTTT